>NW_026327486.1:0-206 GCF_001194135.2 Octopus bimaculoides
GCCTGACCTTTTTACTTCTAATAATAGCGGTTCTGTGGCATTTTTTACATTCCATGCTATGTTCATTTCTTCTGCTCTAAAGCTGTGTTCGCATCCAATAAGTCCTCTTCCCTCTCTATTAATTGATACATACAGTCTGTCTATGTCACATTTTGAGTGGAGTGTCCCATATCTATTTAGCAACTTCCTTGTCTTTCTGTCTAAGC
>NW_026327486.1:216-331 GCF_001194135.2 Octopus bimaculoides
TGTCCCATATCTATTTAGCAACTTCCTTGTCTTTCTGTCTAAGCTGTTTAAATCGTCTATTGTACATGCGATTACCCCTGCTCCATATCTAAGGAGTGAAACCACCCAAGTGTTG
>NW_026327486.1:341-559 GCF_001194135.2 Octopus bimaculoides
GCTTCGATCTTATTCCCTCCAATTAATTTTGACTTAAGGATCAGTCCCAGTCTGTGCAAGTACTCCACCTTAAATTTTTCTGTCTTTTCTTTCTCCATCAATCTATCCATTTCCAAAATCCCCAAGAACTTATAGCCCGTCTCTTCTATCTGCTTCATATCCTTCCACGACGTTATCGTTAGCCCGTCCATACATATGATTTTGCCTTTCTTCAAGTC
>NW_026327486.1:569-815 GCF_001194135.2 Octopus bimaculoides
CACTTTCTCAGTCCGAACTCCATTCTGATATCAGCACTGAAAGTATACACAGCATCAACGAGGGAACTGACTTGGGCTTCCTCTTTACCATAAAGTTTGAGGTCATCCATGAATAAAATAAAATGCTTGACTTTTTGCTGGCGGCCTTTCAATACATACCCAGCTTTTGCTTTCCTCGGAATCAGTGTTAGTAGTGTCAAGCACAGTACAAAGATCAGTGGGGACAGGCAGTCCCCTTGGAAGATG
>NW_026327486.1:825-998 GCF_001194135.2 Octopus bimaculoides
CAGTGGGGACAGGCAGTCCCCTTGGAAGATGCCCCTCCTAATTTCTACTGACCCTAAACTTCTTCCGTGTGCTGTCATCTCCGTCCTCCAATTCCCCATAATTTTTCCAAGCAATCACTCAACATTATTATTATTATTGTTATTATTATTATTATTATTATAATTATTATTAT
>NW_026327486.1:1081-1197 GCF_001194135.2 Octopus bimaculoides
TTATGTTTGACTTTTGTTTTGCATTTGTACAAGTTGGATCCAAATCTCACTGAGAGACATCAAGACACAAGATAGAAGTTCATGTAGGTGTTATGCCTAGGGTACCATATATTTGG
>NW_026327486.1:1839-1983 GCF_001194135.2 Octopus bimaculoides
TTCCATGCCATTTATCAGTCATAATATCTAAGGCAGCAATTTTAGCACGGATTTTAAGCGCTTAGCTTTTTCTGCGGGTGTTTCTAGTTCGTCAAATTCTTGAATTTGTTGTAATTGGAATTCACTTAGATATTCCTTTGTCTG
>NW_026327486.1:2104-2233 GCF_001194135.2 Octopus bimaculoides
CATTGTTAATGCCAGCTGTAGAAGTCCACGGCCTCCCTCTTTTCTTGGCACATAAAGACGTTCTATATCTGCCTTAGGTTGGTGCATTCTATGTATTGTCAACAGTTTTCGTATTTTTCTGTCAACATT
>NW_026327486.1:2777-2882 GCF_001194135.2 Octopus bimaculoides
ATTAAGGCTAGACAGAAGAGGAGTGGTGATAGTGAGTCACCCTGGAAAATTCCAGATGAAATTCTTACATCTCCAGCATTTAGAGATTCATTGTCACTGTTCAAC
>NW_026327486.1:2967-3074 GCF_001194135.2 Octopus bimaculoides
AGACATTTCCTAATCCAGCTATGTGGTAGGCTATCAAAGGCCTTTTTGTAATCTATTCAGGCTATTGAAAAGTTTTTGTGTCGCTTGTGACAATCTTCTAAGATCAT
>NW_026327486.1:3094-3214 GCF_001194135.2 Octopus bimaculoides
CTTTACAACCATAAGATCCACGTTTACACCCCTTTTGCTCATTAGGGAATGTGCTACTTTCTATTAAAAGACTATAGGTATATTCAGTTAGGACGGATGTTAGCGTCTTATACATTGTTG
>NW_026327486.1:3332-3471 GCF_001194135.2 Octopus bimaculoides
CAAAACATCGTTGTAAAGTTTTGTTAGCAGTTCATGGCTCTCTGGGAAAGAATTCAACCAGAAGTTTGGAATTTTATCCTTTCCTGGATCCTTCCATTTGCTTGACCTCCTGAGAGCAGATCTTATATCTTCTACCCTG
>NW_026327486.1:3566-3674 GCF_001194135.2 Octopus bimaculoides
TCTTCTTCCCAGATTTTATTCCAAAATTCCTGCACTTCTTCTTTTGATGGAACAGACCTTATTGTTACTGGTGTTTTCCCTATCTTCCTGTAGAAATGTTTGGGGTTA
>NW_026327486.1:3786-4007 GCF_001194135.2 Octopus bimaculoides
CAATGTCAACTATGGTTTTCATATTATATTTTTTCTTTAGTTTTTGGGTCCTTGTAGGTTTGATACTCTTATCAAATTGAAGGTTTTTCAAACATTCTATGTCAGATCTAAGTAGCTTTATTTGGTGTTGAATGGGCTCTTGCCAAGAGGCCTTTTTGTGGGAGTGTTGTTGTTTTCTAATCTTTTCACCACATAGAATCGTTGAGATTTTTGCGGATGCA
>NW_026327486.1:4281-4384 GCF_001194135.2 Octopus bimaculoides
GTTTATGGTTGGTTCAGAGAGTATTTCACTTTGCTTATCAGTTACATTAATTATTTCAATCATTACTGTATTTTCATCAGTCTTGGGCTGGTTTATAATTATT
>NW_026327486.1:4539-4641 GCF_001194135.2 Octopus bimaculoides
ATTTATCGTCTCGGATCTGGTTCATCATCCGAGTACGTGGTCCTTTATAACCCGGTCGATGACCATTCTGGTTTGTATTTTGTTTTGTTAACAGTGAGGCAT
>NW_026327486.1:4747-4895 GCF_001194135.2 Octopus bimaculoides
GAGCTCTCGTGACGTAGCTTCTTAAGGCTAGCAGATCTATATCGAGTACGCGGCTCCTTGTGATTCGGTCGACGATCAATCTGGTTTGTAATCTGCTGTGTTATCATTGAGGCATGACGAGCTTTGGCGTTGATATTAGGGGACGGAT
>NW_026327486.1:4913-5031 GCF_001194135.2 Octopus bimaculoides
AACACCGTCACCGAGTTCTCAGCGTGTAAACATTGCTCGTAGCGTAGTTTCTTAAGGCTAGCATATCAGTATTCGTCTGTATTTTGTTTTTTTGTTGATAGATTTATCTCCGGGCATA
>NW_026327486.1:5041-5205 GCF_001194135.2 Octopus bimaculoides
CTGTATTTTGTTTTTTTGTTGATAGATTTATCTCCGGGCATAGTGTATTTCTTGTTTTTGTTTTTTTGTGGCGTTTTAAACTTATGAATGGTTCACTCTGTCAGTGTTTGTTCACAAAATGAAACTAAATAAAGAAGAAAAAGAAAGAGTTTTGTTTTTGCTTC
>NW_026327486.1:5215-5357 GCF_001194135.2 Octopus bimaculoides
AAATAAAGAAGAAAAAGAAAGAGTTTTGTTTTTGCTTCGTTTGTGATACGCGTTTTCGTATGCTTGAGTGTGTCCTGTGAATTCCGCGTAGGTGTGTAAACATTAAGATGCATGTGTAGTTCTATGGGTATCAAAACGTATA
>NW_026327486.1:5367-5477 GCF_001194135.2 Octopus bimaculoides
AACATTAAGATGCATGTGTAGTTCTATGGGTATCAAAACGTATATATCATCGTGTAGACTTTCGAGTGTATGCGTAATTATTCAATATATGTACTTACTATTTTGTTCCA
>NW_026327486.1:5908-6160 GCF_001194135.2 Octopus bimaculoides
TATTATTATTATTATTATTATTATTATTGCACAGCTTCTAACGCTAGAGACGTACTACAGTGTCAACAGTTCACTACCAGTGAACTAATTTAACACCACACATGTTTCGAGCACCATCCGGAGTATTCGAGCCCTTCCAAGCAGTGCTGTTTTCTGCAATGCCCGACACTTATCGCAGCCCCTATTTGTTCCATGTATTTCTCAAGATTTTTATTCACCGTTATTATTATTATTATTATTATTATTATTATT
>NW_026327486.1:6173-6534 GCF_001194135.2 Octopus bimaculoides
AGTAGTAGTAGTAGTAGTAGTAGTAGTAGTAGTAGTAGTAGTAGTTTGACTTTTGCTTTTTATTTGTACAAGAAGATTCTAACTCTCACCCGGAGACCTCAAGAGACAACAAGTTAGAAGGTCAGGGTGGTGTTATGCCTAGGGTGTCATATATTTCGTTTTGCACAAGGTATTTTTCTAAAGAATATTTAAGAAAGCATAAGAAAATTATGATTTTTTAAATTTAAAATTTGAAATTATATAGATAGTATTTTATGTAGGATATGGGCAGTTACCATGAGCACTTCCTTTTGAATTTCAGCCGTATTATTGTTTCCTGGTATCTGAGCTAGGTAGGAATCAACCCCTTTTGCTATCATTC
>NW_026327486.1:6544-6717 GCF_001194135.2 Octopus bimaculoides
TCCTGGTATCTGAGCTAGGTAGGAATCAACCCCTTTTGCTATCATTCCTTGGGCACCTATGGAAACAAGTAGTGTTAGTGCTGAGATTCCACATTCTGCCAATTTCAATTTCAAAATCTTTATACTTTATTATTATCATTATTATTATTATTATTATTATTATTATTATTATT
>NW_026327486.1:6727-7374 GCF_001194135.2 Octopus bimaculoides
ATTATTATTATTATTATTATTATTATTATTATTATTATTATTTTGCTTCTCACAGCGCTGTGTCTTGTTTGCCCCGGTCGATTCAGTGAGAGCAGACAACAACTACTCTCAGAGAAATCGCTGCGTCTTTTTCCCTCATTATTAGCTTCGATACTAGATTGTTTATTATCGTGGGAGACATTCAATACCCAAGCACCAATCTCAAATACATGGCTGTCCCCAGTAGAGCGGTTTGGGAGAATGCTCTGCTCTCATGTCAATTCCAAATTCTCTGACATATTTCTCGAGTTTGGTAGTTAGTACTTTGCGTGCCCCCAAAACTACTGGAATGACGGACACTCTCCTCATAGTCCACAATCTTGCAATTTCGTCTTTTAGTAGTCTGTACAGTGCACGTAATATTATTATTATTGTTGTTGTTATTCCTTCGTAACACAGTGTAGGTAAAAATGCACCAGAGTCTTTTGTCATCTGCCAAGTCCCAAGAACGACCTCAGACAGATAGTACTCTATTTAAGATGTGCAATGTGCCCGATAAGGCTGCTTTATGCGAGACATCAATGTTGCATGGGATTTCCAGTTGCCTTCAGAAGTTTCGAAGTTTCAATGGGATTGAGCCCAACGCTCTGATCACCACTGGTATCACT
>NW_026327486.1:7384-7526 GCF_001194135.2 Octopus bimaculoides
CACCACTGGTATCACTTTTACATTACCCTCTCGCGTTCCATACAGTCTTGTCATGTCCACTTTCAATTCGGAGTACTTGGTGAGTATTTCACCCTCTTTACTCATAACATTCATGTCATTTGGTATGGCTACATCAATGATC
>NW_026327486.1:7536-7985 GCF_001194135.2 Octopus bimaculoides
CAATGATCTGACAGTATTTGTCTCTCTTATTCAATATAACAATATCCGGCTGACAGGTTTCGATTACACGAACTGTCTGAAAATCATAGTCCCAGAGTATCGTTACTTTTCCATCCTGCTGCATAACTTTACTTGGTAAATGCTCATACCAGTTCTCTGTTACTTGATATTGGTATTTACGGAATAAGAGTCAATGAAGATACACACTCACTTTATCGTAGCGGGTCTTGTATTCTCATTGTGCAAAACTTTCACATCCACTTAACAAGTGGATCGCATTGTCCACACTCTTTCCACAGAGTCTGCGTTTCTGGGTGGCAGAAGTTTTATACATATTATAATTCATTGAATTGGTAGCGAGAATAATATTATTATTATTATTATTATTATTATTATTATTACTATTATCATTTTATGTTTGACTTTTGTTTTGCATTTGTACAAGTTGG
>NW_026327487.1:0-433 GCF_001194135.2 Octopus bimaculoides
ATTATTATTATTATTATTATTATTATTATTATTATTATTATTATCTTCTAGTTGTTTTACATCAGTCAATCCTCTTTGTTCCTTCCACAGTCTCACCGATGACCTTTACGTGCCAAAGCAGGTGTCAAAGGTGACACTCCTCGAAATAAACTATTGCAGATGTATTTCGCTTCGAATTAGAACCAACATGTAAACTATATTAAAAAAATTTGAATAATGTCAAATTGCACCGACACACAGACACTCATGTACAAAGCACATGCACTAATACGTGCTCAGACTCGCATGTACGCTCACATATGCACACATACACGCACACACTCGTACACACAAACACACGCATTCATAAACGCATAATGATATACGTATGCATATCCATATCTACACAAACACATATATACATTAATACATACATACATACATATATATATAT
>NW_026327488.1:0-303 GCF_001194135.2 Octopus bimaculoides
GCCACATGTCACGGCTTGAAGAGTCCGTCTTGCGATTCTTTTCTCTGACATTCTAATCATATGTCCGTAGTACCGGAGCTGTGACCTTTCAAGACAGAGATGTAGCGGTCCACGATCCGTTGAGACTCTCTGATCTCAGAGCTGTGCACCCGCGAGTAACCTTATTCTAGAGATCCTTTGGAAGTACCCCCATTTCATCCGCTTGTATTCGTACTCTTTCGACCATTACCCAACATGCATGACCATGTATGACGATAGACACAAAAACCGAATCGCAGTTAGCGAGTCTTGCCAATTTGTACA
>NW_026327489.1:0-256 GCF_001194135.2 Octopus bimaculoides
GTAAGTAAGTATATAGCTAACTAGCTAGCCTGTTAGAGAGATAGATAGATTCTGATTGTATAAAAATAACTTGCAAGCCGTGCGTCTATTAATCAAGCTATACAAAGATATATGGTAGAAATCAACGCGTGACTGAATAAGACCACTTCCTAAACCCAGTAAGTCGGTATAAACGTTTCCAAGTATTGAAGAGATTCCTGGACTTGTATTAGTTTTAAGTGGAGAATGTAGTTGTTGGCACTCCGTCGCTTACGAC
>NW_026327490.1:0-230 GCF_001194135.2 Octopus bimaculoides
ATGTGTATCTGTGCGTGCGTGTGTATATGTATTTGTAACTATGTTTATCAATCTGTATATATATGTGTGTGTATGTGAACGTATGTGCGTATGTATGTATGTATGTTCTATACCTATGTTGTATATGTATGTTTGTTGGTTCTGTATTTATATATTCTGTATATGTATATATGTATATTGTATATGCATGTTCTGTATGTATGTATGTATGTATGTATGTATGTATGTAT
>NW_026327491.1:0-405 GCF_001194135.2 Octopus bimaculoides
GAAAGAGAAAGGTGTGTGTTGTCGGAAAGAGAGAGATAGAGGTGTGTGCTGTCGGAAAGAGAGAGATAGAAGTGTGTGTTGTCGGAAAGAGAGAGATAGAAGTGTGTGTTATCGGAAGGAGAAAGGTGTGTGCTGTCGGAAAGAGAGAGATAGAGGTGTGTGTTATCGGAAAGAGAAAGGTGTGTGCTGTCGGAAAGAGAGAGATAGAGGTGTGTGTTATCGGAAGGAGAAAGGTGTGTGCTGTCGGAAAGAGAGAGATAGAGGTGTGTGTTATCGGAAAGAGAGAGATAGAGGTGTGTGTTATCGGAAAGAGAAAGGTGTGTGCTGTCGGAAAGAGAGAGGTAGAGGTGTGTGCTATCGGAAAGAGAGACATAGAGGTGTGTGTTATCGGAAAGAGAAAGGTGT
>NW_026327492.1:0-242 GCF_001194135.2 Octopus bimaculoides
CATGCATGAAAGTATGTATGTATGTATGTATGTATGCATGTACGTGTGTATGTATGTACGTATGTATGTATGTATATATGCATGCATGTATACATTAATGTATGTATGCATGCTTGTATGTATGTATGTATGAATGTATGTATGTATGTACGTGTGTGTGTATTTGTGTATATATGTATGTGAGCATGTATATACGTGTGTACATGTACAAGTATATATATATATATATATATATATATATA
>NW_026327493.1:0-512 GCF_001194135.2 Octopus bimaculoides
ATTAGCGGTCAATCATACACACACATACATAAATGTCGAACGATGAAAATGAGTGCTTAAGACCGCATTGGTGGACACAATTTCTTTAATTGTCAATTAAGGTTACCACTGGTTTCATGTTAAGTAAAACAGGAAAATATCCTATTTTTCAAGCTGATCAGATGGAAAAAGGTGTTCGCCTCCATTTTGGAAAACACAAAGGAAAAGAGTAGCTGGGAGCTCCAGCATGGTACCAACCCCTGGCTGAAACCATTGAACGATACAAGATAGATATTAATATTTTATTATTGGTTGAGTCAGTCTTTTGCTAGTGTGAGTTTTTACACACACACACACACAGGTGTATGTATATACAGTAAATCCCTCGCCACATCGCGGTTTTTTATTTAAGCTTACGTCCATTCTTCCGTGCTGTTGTTTTGCATTTGCGAGAAAATAAATATATACAAATTATATATATATATTACTTCGTCCCCACTTTCAAGTTCGTGCCTCACAGCGTTCATACACAC
>NW_026327494.1:0-293 GCF_001194135.2 Octopus bimaculoides
CATACATACATACATACATACATACAGACAGACAGACAGACAGACACATATATTCATATGTTCATTGACCCTTCGTAATCATTACGTGAGCTAGCAACTATGTAAATTTTAATGCTACCAATGATATTTTATCAATGATTCAAATATCGACTGAGTTTTATTGATTGTAATCATGTGAAATTTATTTTACGACTAAAATAAAAAATAAAATCTGTCTATAAGCTTTTACAGAATATATTATGAATATATGTATACATACATATATATATATATGTGTGTGTGTGTGTGTGTGT
>NW_026327495.1:0-345 GCF_001194135.2 Octopus bimaculoides
GAGAGAGAGAGAGAGAGAGAAAGAGGGAGAGAGCGAGAGTAGTTTCAGTCATTTGACAGTGACCCTTCTGGGGTATGGTGTTGAAGAATTATGGTTGTACGATTGGACCCAAGTACTTCTAGTCTTCAATTTTAAGCCTGGTAGTTATAATATCGGTTTCTTTTGTAGAATCGTTAGGTTACGGGGATATAAACACACCAACACCGGTTGTCAAGTGGTAGTGAGGAACAAAAACTGAGAAAGTCACACACACAAACATACATGCATACACATACAGACGCACACAGATGTACACATATATGCATATATATATATATGTATATATATATGCATATATATATATAT
>NW_026327496.1:0-271 GCF_001194135.2 Octopus bimaculoides
TATATATATATATATATATACACACCTATATATTTACAATAGGCATATATATTTATAAATAATAGATAAATAAATATATATTATACGTATGCATATGTTTAATGTACATTTGTACATATATATAGTGGCATGTGTATATGTGTGCATGTGTGTATACAGATGCACACACATAAATAGATATAATATACAGTCATATAGTGTATATAACATATATATACATGTATGTGCATATGTATGATATTTACACGGATACATACATACATATATATAT
>NW_026327497.1:0-237 GCF_001194135.2 Octopus bimaculoides
TTTCAACATCAACAACAGGGTATTTTTGGTTGTATGTATATATGTATGTAAAACCTGTATATATGCGCATGTGTGTGTATTATATACACATATATGTAACCAAAGGGAACTTGAAATGACTCAGTCGAACTCTTCATGGCTATGTATGCCTGTGTATATATGTCTGTATGCTTGTATATCTATGTAAATGTATGTACGTACATACGTATGTATGTATGTATGTATGTATGTATGTAT
>NW_026327498.1:0-176 GCF_001194135.2 Octopus bimaculoides
TATATAGTAAATAGAGGAAGGGAGAATATATTTCATAGTGACTTGATCTCACTTACATGTATACTGCACAGTTGACGAAAGCGCTTTTATTGATTTACAAAAGAAAATAACGTATCATGGGAAAAGAAAACTGTCAGAAAATTATTATTGTCAACCTTATTGAGGCCTAGCAGTTG
>NW_026327498.1:1843-2330 GCF_001194135.2 Octopus bimaculoides
GAATTCAAATTCAGCCTTGTTTTTCTAAACCTCAAATGCTTATCATATGAACAGTCCTGCAAATCTAATCTCAGTCTTAGCTTAAACTACGAAAGGAATATTCACAACATATTTACCTTGTTTAGGGTACGTTATATATGACTTTGCAAAAGCAAACATGTTTATTACTTATACTAAATACGTTTTATCCATGTCCTGTATTGACCTTCACTTAGGGTAAGCATAAGGTGAAGAATTACCAGAATTGTAAAAGCGTTCGATTGAATGTCTCGCAGCATTTGTTTAAACACTCGGTGCATTATGATTAAATCATGCGAAGGTCGACATTACAATTCATTACTTCGAGGTCGATAAAAAAAACTGTCAGTAGATTGACAGAATTCTAAGAAAGTCAGACACGAATGTTTGAGTATTTACTCCGTTCTTTTGCGCTCTGGCAGCAAAGACTTCCTTAAAACGGCGTGTTTCTCAAGGACACAACAGAGAC
>NW_026327499.1:0-250 GCF_001194135.2 Octopus bimaculoides
TATTTTTAAAAATATATATATAGATAGATAGATAGATAGATACGCAAAAGTCCTGAAAAGGGCTTTAATGCGTTTCCAGAGTATATAGAACTAAGGAGGAAATACCAATAAGGTATGTATACCAAAATCGTTAAGCATGTTACCTAATAGCAGGCAAATCGGATATGAGATAACAACAATTTAAAGTAAGTCTAAAAAGTTCTTCATACAAGCGCCTGTCAATTGGCTGAAGTTCCATGAAAGGCACCAT
>NW_026327500.1:0-362 GCF_001194135.2 Octopus bimaculoides
ATATATATATATATATGTGTGTGTGTGTGCATATATATATATGTATATATTTGTTTATTTATTTATAGATAGATACATGCATACATTCATCATGCACACATCTAAGTATATTACGCCGCACATAAACACAGTGCACACATTCATACACATATCATATATGATGATTGCGTGTTGGTGTGAGTGCAGATATTTTGTGAATTTTCAAAATGGCATTTATTCCTTTGAAAAATAAAAATAAAATGAAATGAAATGAAAAATAAAAATGAAATAATTTTTCCCCCTTCCCTAATTGTAAAAAAAAAGAAAAAAAGAAAGAAGAGAAAAAAGATGCATAGCAAACTATCCCCCCATTCACCTTCCTG
>NW_026327501.1:0-425 GCF_001194135.2 Octopus bimaculoides
TACATGCATGCATACAAAAATACATGCATGAATACAAACATACATACAAACATACATACAAACATACATACATACACATACATACAGACATACATACAGACATACGTACAGACATACATACAGACATATATATATATAGATACACATACACACATACGAAACATACATACATAATGCATGCACACATTCAAGCACAACAGAAGTATAATACACGTATGCATGCATAATACATGCATACAAACATACATACATACACATAATACTGACATACAAGCATGCATACATGCGTGCATACACACATACATACATGCACACATACAAGCATATATGCATACATACATGCTTATACGTATATACACACATACAAAGCATACAAAACATACATACATACATACACACATACATACATACATATATACACACGT
>NW_026327502.1:0-279 GCF_001194135.2 Octopus bimaculoides
CCCAAAGAGTGACATTTTCTTTCTAGAAAAATCCACGATCAAGGGGAAATTTTCTCTTGGTAGGCTTTTATAAAACTCTATTAGTGAATGACCTCTCATTTCCCGTTTTAAATCTTCATTCCCTTGGAATTCAATTAATTCTATCTGTAATTCCTTGGGACCCTGGTTAATATTGATATCAAAAGGTGAAGAAAATATATGTAAATTTGTTTCTTGTGATCTGAAATTTTAAAATTTATTATTGAATTTTTTGTTGATCAATTTTACCTCATCTGCATA
>NW_026327503.1:0-702 GCF_001194135.2 Octopus bimaculoides
TGATGATATATATATATATATATATATATATATACATATATAAATAGATAGAAAGATAGACAGAGGGAGATAGATAACTAGACAGATATACATATACATAGATATTTACATAAATATGTGTTTTTATAGGAGTGGCTGTGTGGTAAGTAGCTTGCTTACCAACCACATGGTTCTGGGTTCAGTCCCACTGCGTGGCACCTTGGGCAAGTGTCTTCTACTATAGCCTCGGGCCAACCAAAGCCTTGTGAGTGGATTTGGTAGACGGAAATTGAAAGAAGCCCGTCATATATATGTATCATCATCATCATCATCATCATCATCGTTTAACGTCCGCTTTCCATGCAGGCATGGGTTGAACAATTTGACTGAGGACTGGTGAAACCGGATGGCAACACCAGGCTCCAATCTAATTTAGCAATATATATATATATGTGTGTGTGTGTGTGTGTATATGTTTGTCTGTCTGTGTTTGTCCCCCCAACATCGCTTGACAACCGATGCTGGTGTGTTTACGTCCCCGTAACTTAGCAGTTCGGCTTAAGAGACTGATAGAATAAGTACTAGGTTTACAAAGAATAAGTCCTGGGGTCGATTAGCTCAACTAAAAAGGCAGTACTCCAGCATGGCCCCAGTCAAATGACTGAAACAAGTAAATATATATATATATATATATATAATCATAAATATACAGGGATTAGCAGG
>NW_026327504.1:0-758 GCF_001194135.2 Octopus bimaculoides
CAGAAGTTGAGCCTCACAGAAGAGATGGCTGGCTATTTGCTGTGCTTGAGAAGACCTGTTCTCAAAAGTAAAATTGAGGCCTTTAAATCATGTTTATACTCAGACCCCTGCTCACAATCTGTCTCTGAAAAATTACTCCCAAACAACTGATCTTCCTAACACCCACTCCCTTCACCCATGTTCACCTCTCACTGCATTCTCTTCCTCTTTATCTCCCACTCTCCATTTGCACTCTCATGAACTTATATGCACACAATCCATCCCTGATGAATGCCTCTCTTCCCCACAACACATCTTAACACTCCCTCCCTCCACCTGTATTCACTCTTCTTTTGCACTCTCATCCTCTCCAATCTACTTAACACCTACTTATAACCTGATGGTACTCCAACACATCTTCACCACCTTCACTTCTCTCTTTCCTATTCCACCTGGGGTAGCCATGTATCTCCTCTACAGCAAGCCACCTATTTCTGTCCCTCTGTTCATACTCTAACCTTTCATCATCTGGCACAAAGCCACTGCCCTCAATACTACTCCCCACTCCTATTTGAGGAGTTATGTCCCACAAGTTATTTGGTGGCCTCACTGCTGTTGTTGCCACATAAAGAGCACCAGGTACAGCAAAGTGGTTGACATTAGGAAGAGCATCCAGCCATAGAACCACATCAAAACATACAGTAGGGTTTGCAGTCTTGTGGCTTGCAAGCTCTTATCAAACCATCCAGACCATACCAGCACAGAAAATGGACATTAAA
>NW_026327505.1:0-229 GCF_001194135.2 Octopus bimaculoides
TTCAACATTTCTCTCAGGGCGCTTACACTCTAGACAAAAAATATGCATGAACAAATAAAGATATGTAAAGAGATTTAGGGGTGTGGATATGTATATAGATGTATATGTTTATAGATGTATATGTTTATAGATGTAATATGCTTGTGTATGTCTATGTGCAGGTGTTGTATGTTTGTGTATGCATATATATAGATATACACAGCTTTTATCTTTTACTTGTTTCAGTCAT
>NW_026327505.1:239-504 GCF_001194135.2 Octopus bimaculoides
GCATATATATAGATATACACAGCTTTTATCTTTTACTTGTTTCAGTCATTAGACTGTGGCCATGCTGGAGGTTCACCATGAAAAATTTTAATTGAGCATTGCCTATTTTCATGGAACTTTAGACACAAATGACGCTGCTTTCATGATGGTGACACTCGTCTAAAATTATAGTGTGATGTCAAGACAGGAGGCACAAACATACATGCACATTTGTATACACGTATCAACATATGTACACCTGTGCATACATACATACAAACATACA
>NW_026327506.1:0-215 GCF_001194135.2 Octopus bimaculoides
ATACATATATATACATACATATATATACATTCATATATATATACATTCATGCATATATTTATATACACATAAATACACACACACGCATACATATATATATATACATATATATGTAGATAGATAGATTTGTATATGTATATATGTATACACACACATATATTTATATATACACACACTCACACATATGCATACATATACACAGATAGACAGGCGCA
>NW_026327507.1:0-625 GCF_001194135.2 Octopus bimaculoides
AACGAACGAACGAACGTAGGAAGGAAAGTAGGTAGGAACGAACGAACCTAGGACTGAGAGAATGAACGTAGGAACGATCGAACGAACGTAGGAACGAACGAATGTATGAAGGAAAGAAGGAACGTAGGAACGAATGAACTAACGTAAGAAGGAAAGAACGAATGTAGGAAGGAAAGAAGGAACGTAGGAACGAACGAAGGAAAGAACGAACGTAGGAAGGAAACAACGAACGTAGGACGAAGAGAACGAGTGTAGGAAGCAACAGACGAACGTAGGAAGGAAAGAACGAACGTAGGAAGGAAAGTAGGTAGGAACGAACGAACCTAGGAATGAGAGAATGAACGTAGGAACGATCGAACGAACGTAGGAACGAACGAATGTATGAAGGAAAGAACGAACGTAGGAACGAACGAACGTAGGAAGGAACAAACGAATGTAGGAAGGAAAGAACGAACGTAGGAACTAACGAATGTATGAAGGAAAGAACGAACGTAGGAAGGAAAGAACGAATGTAGGAAGGAAAGAAAGAACGTAGGAGGGAAATAACGAACGTAGGAAGGAAAGAACGAACGTGGGAACGAACGAACGTAGGAAGGAAAGAAAGAATCTAGGAAGGAAAGAACGA
>NW_026327508.1:0-235 GCF_001194135.2 Octopus bimaculoides
ATCACATATAGAAAAATTAACAATTAAAAGCACAACAAATGAGTATAATAGAAAGCAAAGTAAATATCATAAGATAAATATAATATATATATATATACGTATGTATGTATGTATGTATGCATGTTTTGTTCACATATCTGTATGCGTATATGTATGTATATATATATGTATGCATTTGCTAAAGTAAGGAATTATTTAGGGGACAGGAAGAAGAAATTGGCAAACATCATTATCA
>NW_026327509.1:0-247 GCF_001194135.2 Octopus bimaculoides
CTACAAATCTTTCCTCCTCACTCTTCACAACCGCCTAAAACAACACCGCCGCACACTTCCTTCCCACTGCTTTCAGCCTTCCATGAACCTTTCTTTACTCATCTCCAAAAAAACTCCTTTCTCTAGCCACATTTCGTTTCTCAGTCGCTGCTTACATCACCGCCTCATCCCTAAAGGTTTCCACCTCCATTTCCACCCCACTCTGCTTCAACCATCCTACCCATACTCCGTACTACATCCTACCGCC
>NW_026327510.1:0-211 GCF_001194135.2 Octopus bimaculoides
GTTTCGTTAATGAAAAATGTGGCCCCCATTTTAAAAAAGATCCCTCTTTTGAGTATAGGCTATTATATATGCCATGTTCAATACTCAAATCCGACAATATTGAATTGTCGTGAAACGTTATTAGTTAGAACGAGAAACTAGTTAATGATAAATTTAAGTCTTAAATTCTCTATGATGAAATGCTTTGTTTCTAAATTTCTATAAATGTAAA
>NW_026327511.1:0-580 GCF_001194135.2 Octopus bimaculoides
ATATATATATATATATGTATATAATATATATGTATATATACACACATATGTATCTCTCTTTCACTATATATGTATTACGTACGTATGTATGTATGTATGTATGTATGTATGTATTAGTAAATGGATGCATCAACGTTTGAACGTATACTCTTTCGAAATTTGATTGTAAGAGTTTTTCAAGAACAAACGTCTAAATGGAAAAATGTAATTACTAAGTAATAAATTCCGATGAGGTAGTACTAAAAGATGCTTTGAGAAATGTCTTTTGATTGTTTCCAATATTAGAAGAAATTATTGAAACCATAGAGTACATGATTCAAGTGGGAACGTCTAGACTCGTTACACGATAAATAAAATTATATAACTACGCCAGAAAAATATATGTGCAAGTATGTACATGTGTATGTTTTTGTCTGCGTATATATGTATAGATATATGTAGATATTGTAAATTTTAGAGGTAGATATATGTCGGTATCTATCTACATATATATATATATACATATAAATGCTTATATATGCGTGCTTATAAATACACACATATGTATATACATACATACATACATACATGCATATATACA
>NW_026327512.1:0-238 GCF_001194135.2 Octopus bimaculoides
TTGCCAATACGCTGAAAAATAGACGCTAAATTGGCCGAAACAAGGAAATCAAGCTAACAGAAATTCATAAAAATATAGTTATCCTGACCCAGAAGCACATTTAAGGACATGGTGCAATAATATAAGTGTAAATATTTTATGTGGTTAGGCGATTTAGCGCAAATTTTTCATCATATTGGCAACGAAAATTTTTTCTTATTGCGCTTATTTATAATTACACACACACACACACACACAC
>NW_026327513.1:0-1959 GCF_001194135.2 Octopus bimaculoides
TTCGGCAAAAGAGACCGATAGAATAAGTACTAGGCTTATATATATGCATGTATGTATGTATATAATTTATTCAAATTTTGATACAAAGCCAGCTAACTGGAAGTGTAAGGCGAATCGATTATATCGACCCTACTATTTGACTGGTACTTTATGTTATCGACACCGAAAGTACGAAGTTCAAAGTTGATCTCATTGGAAATTGAAACCCATTAGAAATGTGAAGGCAGACGGATTAAACTTTGAAGCAAAAAAATATAAGTTCGAAGTGCTGTAGGATGTTTCAAAACACACTCCAAGTTCAAACACAGTTTAGGAAGGAGTTTTAAACACATCCACCAAGGAGACTTACCATCAGTTCCAAGCAGAACAGAACTGTTCAGAATGTCCACAAGAAACTTTCGGACAACGAAGAACCCCACAAAGCAAGAAAGGTTACTCTGACTGGTCCCGGTTGCTTGAAATTGCTGTGACAATGTATCAGGTATTCAAGATATTGAGGTTTACATCCAGCAAGATTACCGTTGAAATGCTCGTAATGTAAGGGCTTATCTTGAAGAAATTTTGCCAAACAGATTGATTGGGCCGAAGAGGGAGAGTAAAATCTTTTCTACTCTAGGCCCAACGCCTGAAATTTGGAGGAGGGGTTCCAGTCGATTAGATTGACCATAGGACGCAACTGGTACTTAATTCATCGACTCCGAAAGGATGAAAGGTAAAGTCGACCTCGACAGAATTTGAACTCAGAACGTAAAGACAGACGAAATACCGCTAAGCTTTACGCCCGGTGTGCAAACGTTTCTGCCAGCTTGTCGCCTTAGAGGGTCAGTAGAATACCCTCCATGTTCAGCAGACCTTACACCATTGGACATCTAAGGTACAAAACCGACAACGGTCGACGAATTGAGGGCTGGAAATGAAAGGGGAATACTTACAAATACAGAAGGAAATGTTTCTTGATGTTTACAACTCTTTTGCTTTGCGTTATCAACGGTGCCTGATCCAAACCAAAATGGTCGTCAGTTTAAAAAAGCGGCGTTCAAAAAGAAATAAAAAAAAAAACGATTACTTCTAGCTTCTATTAAGCTTTGAAAATAAACTGTGTTTGAATAAACATTGACTTTGTAATCATTCTTTGTGTACATAGCTTTTGTGATACGCTATATATTACATATTTATGCATAACATACAAATACATTGTATGCATATATATCCGACAATTAGTTTCAGTCAGAGGTTATAACCATGCTGGGGCACCCCCCCTGCACAAATGCTTGTTTATACTAGACTCATTTCCCGATTCCGTCTCCAAAATTTGTTCTGGTGACGCAGTGAGTTGGACAGTATGGCTTTTCTTTGCGTTTCTTGCCGTGTTTCAAGGTTCATCTGGTATATCAAATAAAACTTAGCCTAATTCATATATATATATATATATATATATATATGTATATATATATATATATAAGCACATGCATACAAACAGAGACACACGCATTCGCATACAAATATACACACATGCGCACACATATATGTGCTTGTGTGGCGCATGCTTATAAATATGCATATGAAGAGCAGACTTTATGTATGTGTAAATATGTTTCTATGTACGCTGAAATACATAATACAACATATGCAAGCACGCGCACATGCGCAGGGAAGGAGGGTAGAGGAAGAGAGAGAAAGAGAGCCATGTCACACATGAGTAAACACAAAACCGTTTTTCCCCCACGGACCATTGGTTAAACAAATACTGCTTTTTATTCTTACAAATATTTCATGAGATCGCATTCCGCTTTTGCCACTGTCATGACAGTTTCTCAATTCCAAATAAAGTGGAAGAGTAGTAACAATGTGATTCTAAACAGTAGAGGTAGTCGATGACTTGGAAATTTGATGTTCCGGTTTCAAATCCCAGATGCCGTTATTCAAACTGTGTTTCTTATCCAAAACGTTTTATGTATA
>NW_026327513.1:4410-6478 GCF_001194135.2 Octopus bimaculoides
GATGATGATGGCTAGATACATATATATATATTTATTTATTTATGTGTTTCAGCCAAGTGGCTGCGGTCATGCTGGTGCACCACCGTGAGATATATATATATATATATATAATAACGATGTATTATCACGTTGGCACAACGCCAGATATTTTTACTGAAGTGTTTAATCGATTTCATCAGTACATAACTGATATATAGATATCGATCTACAACAGATAAAAGAGAAAGATGACCTCGGTTGAGTTTGAACTCACAACGAAGCGGAACGAAACTGAAAACATCACAGCATTCAGTACGGCGCTTTACCACCGCAACTACCCACCTCACTGCACTTGCCGGATATCTATTTATTAATAGGTGTCAATATATATGATTTATGTATATGTGTGTATATATATATATATATATATATATGTATATGTGTATGTATATATATATATGTATATGTGTATACACACACACATATATATGTATATATATATGTATATATGTATATGTGTATACACACACATATATATGTATATATATATATATGTATATAAATATATATATATACATATATATATACATGAATGTGTGTGTGCATATAAACCTATGTAAATATGTATATATTACACACAGACAAACAAAACACACACAAAGTATATATAGACATATACATATATGGAAATATATCTACATACAAAAACACATGCTCACATACACACACACACACACACTCACACACACACACACACACACAAACTAATACGTACATAAGCGCAAACACATACACATACCACGGTGTGAATAACCAATGTATTTAAATGTTAGTTCGGTGGAGCAATGGTTAAATTGCCTTGCATTTTTTAGAGTCCATGTTTTATATTCTGAGTTCAAATCCTATACAGGTCAACCTTGTCTTTCTTCGCCCTGGTGTCGATAAAAATCAAATGACAGAAATTATCATGTTGCCCTCTTCTTCAGAAGGGTGGCCTCAGGAAACCATACGGCACAGGTCTTCCCCGCCTATGAGATAATTTTACACAGCGTACCCAAGGGCTCAATGTACCCTGCTTATATTTATAGAGGGTTTGATGTTGCACATTGCAAAACGTGTGTGTGCGTGTGTATGCATGCACACACACACACACAAACACAAGCACAAACACACACACACACACACAAACACACACACAGTTATATATATATATATATATACATACACATACATATTTACCCATACATATATACATACAAAGATACATATACGAGCATAGATACATGCATACACATATCTGTTTCTCTCCGTAGAATTACATATACACCCATACACACACACACATCACACACATATACATACTTCCACACACACACACACACACACACATGCTTGTATGATCACTACACAGCTGGTGCTACTGCTGCTACAACAACAGCAACTACTACTACTACTACTACTACCATCGTAAAGTAACAAGTGGTCGGTCGGAGCAGACTCTTTTCATCAACTAGAGAGAATATATTCAGACGAGTGTGTGTATGTGTGTGTGTGAGTGCGTGTGTGTGTGTATGTGTCTATATGTGGCAGCATTGTGAATGCTGCATATATACGTACGCACATATATGCGCACGTGTGTGACTTGTGTGTACATATATATGTGTGCGTGTGTGCGCCTGTGTGTGTGTGTGTGTGTTTCTGAGCCTTCGTGTTGTGGCTGTTGGTGGTGTGCGTGCTATGTGTATGTAAGCGTGTGTGTGTGTGTGTGTGTGTGTGAGTGTGTTGTTGTTGTACACGCTATATGTTTCCTGTTGGTGCATTAACAAATCCTCCCTGAATTCAATTATAAATAGGAACATCAATGTCACCGTAGGAAGCTGCAAGCGATAGAAACACATCCATACGCAAACACACACACACACAGTCGCACGCACGCACGCACGCACGCGCGCACACAGAAACACACACACACACGCACTTACATATGTATGTATGGATGGATGGATGGATAGATGGATGTTTGGATGGATGGATATGTATATATATATATATATATATACATATATATGTGTATATATATATATATATA
>NW_026327513.1:11125-11754 GCF_001194135.2 Octopus bimaculoides
ATATATATATATATATATATATATATATATATATATATATATACATATATATATATAAAGAGAGAGAGAGAGAGTATATTCATATACACAACAAATTCTTTCATTCTCTTGTTCTTTTGCTCGTTTCAATCATTTGACACCGGCCATGCTGGGGCACCGCCTCTAGTCGAGTAAATCGACACAGGACTTAGTCTTTCTAAGCCTAGTATTTATTTAATCCGTCTCTTTTGTCGAACCGCTATGTTATGGGACGTAAACACATCATCGGTTGTCAAGCGAGGGGTGGGAGGACAAGTACAGACAAACAAATAGATACATACATACATACATACATACATATGTATATATATATATGCATACACATATAATGTATGTGTATACAAACACATATATATATATATATATATACATATGTATGTAAATACGTATATATATACACGTATATATGTACATACTTATTTACATAAATACATATATACATATATATACATAAATATATGTGTGTGTGTATATATATAATATATATGTATACATATGTATATATAAACATACAAATATACATGCATATATACATATATATATATATATATATATATATATATATATATATATATATATATATATATATA
>NW_026327513.1:14649-19658 GCF_001194135.2 Octopus bimaculoides
TATACATATATATATATATGTGTATGGATGTATATATACAGTATATAAATATATATATATATGTATGTATGTATGTATGTATCTATCTATCTATCTATCTATCTATATATATATATATATATATATATACATACATATACACACATATATATATATGTACGTATGTATGTATGTATACATGGCTATATGCGGGAGTGTCTGTATACACTATATACACGACTATGCTGAACTCGATCCATAGTTGGTGTCCTTATAATTAATATACCTTGATTCAAAAATAGACAGACAGACAGACAGATAGATAGATAGATAGATAGATAGATAGATAGATAGATAGATATTCAAAATCCTTTTCTTAACAAAATCTGGCCACGTGATATTAGTTCAATTCTGATTTTCTCAATATGCATCTTCACCTCCTGCGTAACCCCCTTCACTGCGGCCTCTCCATATCGTCTCTCAGGACCTCGTTAAATGTGACGGCTCTCGGGCTGCAGTTGAACCACTTAAAGTTAAATTAAAGTAAGCAAGGTCATTTCTACTTAGCATCAGGGCCGTCCGAATACGTGCAGACATCGATCTGTTACCCTGGGAAAGAGAGGCTTCACGGCTCTAGAAACCCGATTCTAATCTATGTAATGCTGTGTGTCTGGCACTCAACAAATACTATGGTGTCCAGTGCATTGGTTTGCCTAGGGCCCTATAATGCGACTGAGACAGCTTTGCTTGGTCCGGTCATTTGAAATGACTATACTCGGTTGCACTAGGCGTGGTCAGCTGGTCGTTTAGTGTTGTGAAGTTGGTGCTCAGAAAATTGGACCGGGATGACCAATATATGGTGCGATTTCCCGAACAAAGAATATATTGTCTCGTCTTTTGATAATTCTTTTATTTGTTTCAATCATTTGACTGCGGCCATGCTGGTGCACCGCCTTTAATTATGGCATTTTTCAAAAATAACTTAACCATTATACCCTTTAAATGCTACAAGGGTTGAGTACCTTGAAAGGTTTCGTCGAACAAACTGGCATCAGGTGCTAACTTTTAAAATCCTGGTATATATTCTGTCGGACTCTTTTTCCGAACCGCTATGTTACGGGAAAATAAACAAATTAGCACTGGTTGTCAAGCGGTGATGGCTCACACACACATAATATATATATATATATATATATATATATACGATGGGCTTCTTTTAGTTTCCGTCTGCCGAGGCTTTGAAGGGCTCGAGGCTATAGTAGAAGAGACCGGCCGAAGGTGCCACACGGTGAGACTGAACGCGCAGCACATGCACACGCACACACACATACACACGCGTATGTGTGTGCGTATGTGGATGGCAAAACTGTCTTCTCTGTTTTAAATTCGCGTTGTTGAATTCAGTCTCTCATTTATGACGTGATGCACCCAATAATATTTCCATCTATCGGACTTGTATATCGTAATGAGAAGAAAACTTATTCGGTTTTATCAAAGTTTATTCCAGAAGAGACAAACGTGATGTCCCACAAAAGTACATTCGATCAAAAGTTAATTTATGCACCACTGTTAGATTTGATATGATATTTTATTACTGTAGTTAAAACTGTACATATTTCCATCTTATTAGAGCTCCTCAGTCATAAATAGTCAAAACTGCCTCATCAAAGAGCGGCAAGAGGGTCTATAGCTTGGGTATACATCGATATATTAATATTAAAAGATATCTTACGATTAAGTTTCATGCATACTCGATCTATCAGGCTGGCATTGCTGACATATCAGACTCTATTCTTCGTAGATTCACGGATCAAACATTGGCAGAATCGAAAGTAGCAGTGCAATATGTCTACCGATTAAATAAATCTGTCCTCGAAATTTTGTATTGAGTACTTTTCCTTCTGTGTTATAAACAATAAACATTACACACATATACACTTATAAGCACATATACATATATAAAGATGTGCATGCATATACATTTGTATGATTACCTGAGTGTCTTTGCGTGACCCCACGAGCGTGAATATTTAAACCTGAGAATGGAAGGCCTATTTTTGTGCGTACGAGGGCATGAAAATGATGATGATGATGATGATGATGATGTTAATGATGCTGGTGATATATTAATATTGCTACTAAATGCTACTAATTGATGCTACCAATTAAGGTTTGATATGAAACTAAACTATTATTCCATTCAATATTTAATTGATGTTGTTGTTGTTGTCGTGGCTTTTGTTGAGAGATGGACGTGGAGGCGGCAACTTAGAAAAAAAATAAGATAAAACAAAAATAAATAGGGTAATAAAATAAAACATTAAAATGACCGGGAAATTAGTGTTTTTTTTTCTTTCTTTTATGGTTTCGATTAGATTTTCTATTTTAATTTTTTTCCTCGGATTTCCACCAAATCTCTCTGTCGCTCTCTCTCTCTCTCTCTCTCTCTCTCTCTCTCTATCATTCTCTCTCCTTCTCTCTATCTGTTATTCTTTCGCTCTTTTACTCTTCTATTCCTCCTTTCTCGCTCACCCCTTACTCTCTCTTCTCTCTCACTCTCACCTCTCTCATGCACCTTTCTCTCTTTCTCTTTTTCCTCTTCTGTCTCGCTTTCCTCTCTGTCTCCCTTATTTCTCTCTCTCTCACCATTCTTTCTCACTCTCATCCTCTCTCTATCTGTCCTTCTCTTTCTCTCACCTTTTCCCACCCACCATATCACATGACCACCTCCCTATACAAATCTGTCCGTTACAAAATCATATTCTATCTTACTTCCTCTTCCACACCCCCAAACAACGGCAATTAAGCCCTCAGAGGAAGGGACCAACCCCGAACCTATTCTTTACTCCACAGTACACCAATATTCACTTTTTACTATATTTTCGTCTTTAGTTTTTATTGCCTTAAAAGTTATGTTTTTTTCATGGTTTGTCCCTTGCTATTAAAAATTTTTGTTGTTGTCGTTATTCTTGTTCTTGTTCTTCTTAGTATTATTACTATTCAGGTACCGAGCTGGCAGAATCGTTAGCACGCCAGGCAAAATGCTTAGCGGCGTTTCTTCCGCTTTTACGTTCTAAGTTCAAATTCTACCGAGGTCGACTTTGCCTTTCATCCTTTCAGGATCGATAAATTAAGTGCCAGTTCAACACTGGGGTCGATGTAATCGACTAGTTCACTCCTCTCAAATTTCAGGCCTTGTGCCTATAGTAGAAAGGATTGGATTATTATTATTATTATTATTATTCAGTAGTTTTATTTTTATAACGTGCTTTCACTTCACTACCGAGCGCAGCTCTGTGTGCCTTGGGTATGTGCTGTGGTTTGCTGTGATGCTCTTATGGTTACTGTATTGAAAGTGTTTTGCGTAGGATGTGTGCAGTGCCCAGTAGTGCAATTTTCTGTATGTTATATACATTTGTAAGTCCTGGCGTTTTTGTTATGTATTTGTCTGAATATTTTTTTTATTATACCTAAGGCACGCACCAAAGTGAGTGGATTTGGTAGACGGAAACTGAAAGAAACCCGTCGTATATATGTATATATGTGTGTATGTGCGTGTCTATGTTTGTCCCCCCACCATCACTTGACAACCGATGTTGGTGTGTTTACGTCCCCCTAACTTAGCGGTTCGACAAAAGAGATTGATAGAATAAGTACCGGTCTTTATAAAAATTAGTAAGTACTGGGGTAGATTCGGTCGACTAAAATTCTTCGAGGCGGTGCCCCAGCATGGCCACCGTCTAATGACTGAAAACAAGCAAAAAACAAATTCTTCTGATTAATGTTTTACAATATATTATTTCATCTCTGTAGGATTCAAGTTCAATCTCAACAGTGGTCAGACGCGATATATTTTTGCCCACTCCGAAACTGCAAATTTAAAATGAAACCAGACACAATGGGTAAATGGTAGACAGAAAGGAACAAAATCAGTTTGATTTTAATATATACCGTTTTTTAACGTGCGTAAGGAACCCTGTTTTGTCCAGAAAATAGGTTTAAACAATATGGGAGTTTCTTATACATGGACAGTATTATAATCCCTTACAGAACCTTTTTCCAAATTTTAAGCCCCAAAATTAGGGGATTCCTTATACACTTTAAAATACGGTCAAACCACATAACTAGGTATATAAATAAAAATCTGAATTTTACTGAACTTTTCTTGATAATATATGGAGAAATGCTTTTAAATGAGTTAAATAAGTGAGTGAGTGAGAGAGAGAGAGAGAGAGAGAGAGAGACAGACAGAGACGGGGGACTAGGTAGAATTGTGGTTGAAGACCGGTGGATATCGAAGCATATAATGATAATTATTGCTTGTATCAAGCTATTATTTATATGAGCGGCTATGGGGTTAGAAGCTTGCTTCCCAACCACATGGTTCCGGGTTCAGTCCCACTTCGTGGCACCTTGAGTAAGTGTCTTCTACTATATCCTCGGGCAGACCAAAACTTCGTGAGTCGATTTGGGAGGCGGAAACTGAAAGAAACCCGTCGTATATATGTATATATATACATACATACACACACCCATATATACACACTCATTATAAACTTATATATATATATATATATAAGTTTATATATATATATATTCACGCACACGTAAAGACAAATATATTTATACAGATATGTATAGACATACACTTTGGCGTTTTCTCTTAGCAAGCAATTCATACAGAACAAATTAAAAGAATATATAAACGAACACAACAAACGAATAAGATTTTATAAACCACCCAGTTTTATCAAAAGAACAGTTAGAAAGAGGGTAGATTGTTTATATGTTATATATACTAAGTCGATCATAGGGCTTTGATTTTTTTTGTATTGATTGCACAGGGTTTCACAACATTTAGCCAGCCCTGATACATATACAAACACATATCTGTATGCGTGTGTATATATAATATATATATATATATATATATATATATATATATATATGTATGTATATAAACGAAGGGTGTTGAAATGTACCTGGCTTTAAGGGTATCGCGAAAGGCTTGGTTAGAAGCCTAATCTTCC
>NW_026327513.1:19923-21453 GCF_001194135.2 Octopus bimaculoides
ATGTATATATATATATATATATATATATATATATATACACACATAAACTCACACACAAGGTGGTGCTGTAAAGTTCCTAGCTTTAAGTGTTGCGAAAGGCCTGCCTGGAGGCCCAAACTTTAAGAGTTATTTTACAGGGTTTGGAAGAACTGAAGGACTGTTGCAATAAGTGTGTGAATCTGAGAGGGGGAATATATTGAATAAAAATCATAATTGACTGATCCTCCTGTATTTTCTGTTACCCAAAGCCAGGAACTTTTCAGCACATTCTCGTATAAGTAGAGTAATAAATGAAATAACAGATACGGAAGGTTTCTAACAATGCAAAATGTTTAAAAAGCCTTTATATTTCGGGCGCAAAGGCCTAACTTCAGAAGGATACAGTCGAAGAAACGTGTGCTTACTATATTTGGGGATCTGTTACTACTAGCACAAGCACCGGACTAAAGCGGGGTCACTGCCAATCCGGCTGTCCAAAACGGTAGGATCTATATAAGCACACATTCCTTTGACTCTCACCTTCCGAAGAAGGTATACCGTGCCCGAAATATAAAGGTTTATAAAACTTTGTACATTGTTAGTTTTTCTTATTTTTAATTCTATCTATTATTCTATTTTTGCAAAACAATGCTACACACACACACGCACACACACACACACACACACACATTCACACATTCACATATACACACACATATATGTATAGTCACATATACATACATACAAGCATATACATACACATATAAAATTAGAGTGTGATAAACTCAAAACGGTACGCCCCTTCGTTTATTGATATTCCCTCTATAATTAGAAGGTATTCACTGTTACACCCTTCAAATTAATTATCAAAATTTATGTTAATTGTTCATTTGAGTTATTTGCTTTAATTATTTTCATCTTACATTGTAATGTAAGTATATCATATATGTGTGTATGTGTGTGTGTATTTGCGAGTGTATTCACACTCGCACACGCACACGCATATATATTTGTATGTATATGTCTGTATATGTGTGTATATATATGTATATACATGTGAATACACACACACACACGCACATATATATATATATATATATATATATATATGTATCTGTGTGTGTGTGTAAGCCTATATATGTATGTATGTTTTTGTATATGTGTTCATGTGTGTGTGTGTGTGTGTGTGTGTGTCTAACACTAAGAATAAAATTATTGTATTTCGTCCTTTTCACACCAATTGTCAATAACAAAGAGTAACAGCAATGCCATCTTTTAATAAGGCATCTCTCGTGGCACTTTACATAAAATACTAGACAGAATCTAAAGTGCACTGGTCGAATAAGCTGTCAGGCGAAACATTAACTCACAAGCAAATATATTCAGTGACAGATTTCAGTTAACTATCAATATTGAGTCGGTTTACGCATTAAATGTTATTTGAATTTTTTGAAATACGCTTAAAATTAATAATATTACAATGACATTTATAAACATACATATAAACAAACATGGATTTATAAATACATACATACATACATATATATATAT
>NW_026327513.1:26306-27418 GCF_001194135.2 Octopus bimaculoides
CACATACTTCGGATAAATTCTTCCGTTTTCTCCAAAGCCTGTATGTGCACATATAAATAAGCCTACCTGAATATATATAATTACGTGAATATATATATATATAAGAGAATATTTAAATACATAAATATATACGAAGATATATATAGTCATATAACATGTGTACTTACATGTATAGTCTCATATATACATTCATTCTTATATTCAAGTATGTAAATATGTATAAATATTTATATGCATCTAAGATATACAAAATAAATATATAGTATATATGTAAATATATATACCAAAATGATATATAAAATATATATTAATACATAAACGTATATACATTCTTTTAAATGTACATTAAATATATGTACTCTCAAACATATCTATTTTTACATTAGCCATTAATGTAATACATACGTATATAAATATTTATATACGCATAAATAAATACGTGTTAGTATAAATATATACACACAGCTGAACATACTTTTGAATAAATGCATGAAAATAACTATGTACGTGTGTGTGTAGATATATATGAATATATATATATATATATATATATATATATATATATATATATATATAATAATTGCATATACGTATGTATGTATTATGTGTATATATATATATCGATATGTGTATTTGTATATATGTATGCATGTGCGTGTATATATATATATATATATATATATACATACACACACATATATACATATATGCATATGTATATACATACATATCTGTCTATCTATCTATTTATCTATCTATCTATCTATAAATACATACATATATGCATGTATCGTTTCAGTCCCTGTGGACAGTTTTGATGTATATAAATGTCCCATATATGGTGATATATGATAAAATATTTAATCCACCTTCAACATTATCCCTCTATGTCATGATTTTAGATTAGTTTTTCAGACAGGTAGATATCAGGACTGTTTATTGCTTAGTTTCGTGTAGGTGGATGCGGGCGGGCATGTTTTTTTTGTGTGTGTCTGTGTGTACATGATTAGATGATTTATGTTTATTTTTATATTCATATATAATATGATTTATATGTATATGTGCATATATATATATATATATATATATATATATATATATATATATATATA
>NW_026327513.1:28411-29532 GCF_001194135.2 Octopus bimaculoides
CAACACTACACCTGATATCCCCTCACTCCATAAGCATCCACACATGTATATCATAACTCACACACAGTGTCAAACTTTTTCAGGAGAATCAATACATTTTGCTTTACATACTTCTATGCAGCTGTCAAACTTTCCTTTGAGATAAATATCTATCCATCCAACCATATATATATATATATAGACTCACACACACACACACACCACACACTTGTGTAAGTATGTGTGTATGTATATATATATATATATATATATATATGTGTGTGTGTGTGTGTGTTATTTGATCACTGAGAAAACGTTTCATATGTATATACGTATATTTATATATATATAAATATACATACATATACATATATATTTATACATACGAACACATATATGTATGTATTCCTTAAAACCTAATTTTCTACTGAGTCTTCTATGAGACGTTCTACTGGTCATTTGATATATAGGCACTCATATATGTTAATCATAAATACATACCTATATGTTTTTCGTTTCATCGCGTGGTCTAGTATATTAGTTGATTTTTGACACTAAATAAAACTCAAACTGAAAAATTTACTCAATATATAAACTTATTGCCTTCATTTTGTATAGGAATTATAATAACAGTGACTTCGAAGCTTTGCTTGCGATTCGCTGGCATCGTTCAGACGATGCCAAGCTTCGGTCGAAACTTCGATGTAAAAGTCAATTAATTACGAATCCATTTACACACAGATATGCATATATGATATATGATGATGATGATGATGATGGTGATGATGATATATGTATAAGTGTGTATGTGTGTATCTGTGTACATTTCTATCTTCATATACAGATGATTCTCGCACGCACACATTCATGTACATGTAGAACCTCATATGTACACATACATGTATAATTATATAGACGCACACAGGCGCGTACACACACATACACACACGCACATACACACACACACACATACACACATATATATATATATTTGTATACGCGCACACACGTGTGCATATATACACACGCACGTATACACGCTACGTATGGTTTAAAAATTGTATTTAAGATATATTTTATACTCTTATACATATATAATGCGTCTTTAATTAACTTCAATTAACAAGCGTCCAGAATAATAT
>NW_026327513.1:33613-34610 GCF_001194135.2 Octopus bimaculoides
AACTTAGCGGTTCGGCAAAAGGGACCGATATAATAAGTACTAGGCTTCCAAAGAATAAGTCCTGGGGTCGATTTGCTCGACTAAAGGCGGTGCTCCAGCATGGCCACAGTCAAAAGACTGAAACAAATAAAAGAGTAAAAGAGTAATATATATATATTTATATACAATTAATAGGGTGTATATAGTTAGCATGATGTATATATTTGTGACATATTTTTAGCTGAGATATAGAGTAGAGATGGTATATATAAAGTTAGAGATGTGTTTGGTGCAGAGAGTGCAGATAGTTATATACATACATACATACATACATACATATATATATATATATATATATATATATATATATATATATATATACATACACACACACATATACTATATATATATATATATACATATAATTATATATATATATAATAATAATAATGATGATGATGATTTCAAGTTTTGCCACAAAGGCAGCAATTGGGGGTGAGGGGATGAGTCGAGCACACAGACATCAGTGTCTCACAGGTACTTCATTTATCGACCCCGTAACGATGAATTCTAGTACTTGATTGGAACTGTGCTACGTCGACTCCTGTTTGGCGGCTTTTACAGTCTACTGAATAGCAGGAACTGTTTGTGATGGTGGTGATTTGTGACGGGAGATGAGGAAGAGAGGGAAGAGGTGACGTTCATGCTTAATCCCTCATCATATCTCACAGCAGAAATAAAAATACAAAACACAAGATTACAAACGAAATAAACCATATGTAATCTATATATGTATATATATATATATACATGCACGCATATATGTATGTATGTATATATATATGTGTGTGTGTGTACAAATATATATATGTATGTGTGTATGTATATATATATATGTATATATATGTATGTGTGTGTGTGTATACATATATATGTATACACACACATACACATACAAATTTCTGTAACCCCAAATATTTTGCCCCACCCAACCCACCCTATCAATTGAATAAAGTTA
>NW_026327513.1:35467-37688 GCF_001194135.2 Octopus bimaculoides
TATATATATATATATATATTTAAATATGATCCATGGATCAAGGTGTAGGAAGTTAGTAAGCTTCGAGCAGTCCGTAGAAGGTATGAAAATGTAACTTTCAGGAGCAATAGTGGTTTATTGACGTGGAAGTTTGTAAATTTTTCATGTATGGAAGTTCGATAAGTTGGAAAAATTGTTAGCATCAAGGGTTGTATATGCGAATAGAAATCGAAAACTGTGGAATGGAGTAGATATAATCCAGGCTCCATACGTTTCATAGCTAGTAGAATCTCCGACGCAGTTATTATCCACGCGAGTGATAATCTGCTATCTACTTGTTGGGCCAAAGACATCTTTGGGAGAATATTAAAAAGCTGTGGACCCTTGAAACCCATGCTGTTACAGTAACTGGTCCTGAAACGTGACGGCAGTGTTGGGATCTTTGGCACTGTGCAGTGGCGACCCGTGTAGCTTTCAATGCCAAAATTTAGTACAATCCCTTCTAGATGTATGTTAATGTATATCTCTCCTGCTTTCGCTCTAGGGAGTAGAGCCTTAGCTGCTTCAGCCACTCCCAGTAGCTGAGCTGTTGCAATGAGACGATCTTTTTGTTGGATTGCTTCAAGGTCCGCTGTTAATTTTATATTGTAGGGTGACCATAGATGGGAGCAGTAGTCCAGGTGGCTGGAGACGAATGTCCTCCAGAGGACCATCATGGTTTCCTTCTCTCTGGTTCTGAAGGTTCTCAGGATCCATCCAGCTGTTTGCATTTTGTCGCCATCTTGGTAATGTGCTCTTGGAAAGAGGTACCATCACTCAAGTCGATACCCGGGTCACACACTGACTTTGGTCTCGGGTTTGTTATCCCCACTGGGCCAGTGTACTCTGTATGTTTTTCTTTCAATTTTGGGTACTGGTTGCGCAGGGCTTGGACTTTTCCAGCATTAAACAGCATATTATTGTCCTCAACCCATCTGTAAATTGCATCTAATTCCTGCTGCAGGCTTGCAGCATCGCTAGGTTTTTGTATTATCTGCGAGACGTTCGTATCGTCTGCGTAGCTATCGAGGGTGGCTATCCGGGAAGCTGAGGGCATATCAGAGAGGGCCACTATTTGTGTTTCCTTTGAGGTGCCTTCATTTTCCACCACTGCCATTTTCCAGATTTTCCAAGATGGCAAATCATACATGAAGAACTTATTCAAAAGCTTTTGCAAAGTCAAGAACGAAAGTTTAACATTTTTCTAGTAATCAAATATAACAACATTTTAGCTCTCAGGCATTTTTAAAATGTTCACTCCACCCAAGTCACTATTGTGATTACAGACGCATGCGTAGACGCGTGCATCAGTCTAATAATACTAATAGTGAACGCCTTTTGGAGTTTTGTTGTTTGTATTTGATTTGCTTCTTAAACAAACGAAGAAAAAATCTTTTCTGAGAGAGGAACGAGAGTTGTCTCCTCTTGTACGATTTCAACTATGGCCAAAGTAGATTAACCGTGCCTGCATCCTTTTTTTAACCATTCACTAGTCCGCAAACGGAGGAGACCACGTTTCTAAAATAAATTTTCTATCATGAGGACACTTATATGTCATAGTAAAGGGTTCTACTATTTGACTATTTATACATATATACACGCGCGCGCGCAGACGCACACGCACGCAAACACGCACACACACACACACACACACACAGTTTGTTCCAAGCATACATATATATGTATGTATATATGCATATATATATTTTTTATTTATATTATTATATGATTGAACGTCACGCATCCATTTCCAAGTAAATATGTATATATATATATATATATATAGATATATAGATATAGATGCAGGTGCGTGTGTGTGTGTCCTGCTACCGCATGACAATCGTAGTTTGTTTGCGTCCCTGCAACTTAGCGGCTCGGCAAAATAGACTGGTACAATAAGTAAGTATCAGGCTTTAAATGTCTCAAGGCTGTGCCCCAGCATGGCCGCAGTCTGATGACTGAAACAAGATAAACAGATAAACAGATAAGCCTTCATATAACCTTAGCAAATAAAATGATATCCAGTTCCTGAAAACTTTCCTTAGAAACGGTCGTAATCCAAGAGCGAGAGCTGACACGAACGTCCTCGGTGAAAACCGACACAACAACTACAATGATATTTGTCTCTGTTGCTCCGCCATGATGTCACGTGGTCACATACCTAATATATATATATATATATATATATATATATATATATATA
>NW_026327513.1:41575-45220 GCF_001194135.2 Octopus bimaculoides
CCCCCCTCCCGCCCCAGGGCTTGTTTGTTAAGTTTACTACTTATTCTATCGTTGTTTTTTGTTGGGTTTTTTTTTGCCAAATCGCTAAGTTACGGAGACATAAACACACCAACACCGGTTGCCAAGCGGTGAAAGGAGGATAAACAGACACTAAGACACACACACACATACATACATGCATACATACATACATGCATACATACATACATGCATACATACATACATACATACATACATATATCTACCAAATCCACTCACAAGGCTTTGGTCGGCCCGGGACTATAGCAGAAGACACTTGTCTAAGGTGTTATTTATAAACACACGCTCTGGTTCTATTTAACTTCTGTTTTATTCGTCAATTGGTTGACCATTTAACCAAATAACTAATCAACTTCGTTGATTAATCATTCGGTAAATGAATCCATGACATGTGGCGGCGTGGTAAGAAACTTGGTTCCTAACCACATGGTTCCGAGTTCAGTCCACTGCGTGGAACCTTGAGCAAGTATTATCTACCATAGCCGCAGGTCGACCAACGCCTTGTGAGTGGATTTGCTAGACGGAAACTGAAAGAAGCCCGTCGAGTATATATGTGTGTGTGTGTGTGTGTGTGTGTGTGTGTGTGTGTGTGTGCCCCAGCATGGCCGCAGTCTTATGACTCAAACAAGTGAAAGATAAAAGCTCCGTCCAAAGTCCTTTCGTCGACATTGACAACCTCTTTAATGACCAAATGAAATTGGTCTCATATTAATTGATTCCATTTTGGGGCAAGTATGGGCGACAGCCATGTACATGTTTCCATCTTACTAGACCTCTTCAGTGAAATCTTCTCTCCACTTGTACTTGCCAGATTTCGGGGTACATGAGGTACCCTGGTAGGGGGCCAACATTCATAGATAATCACAGTAGCTGGCTGTGGTGGGTGGGGTGGAGGGATAGTTTTATATAGATGATCTAGATGAGGTTAATGGTTATAGTGGTGGCCAATGTGATGATGATGATGATGATGATGATGATGATAGTGGGTGGTAGAGGTGATGGTAGTGATGTAGGTGGTGGAGATGATGTTGGTACTGGTAGGTCTTGGTGGTAGCAGAGGTGGTTATAGTTTTGTTGTTGTTGGTGGTGGTATTGGTGGTGTTGCTTGAAGTTCTGGTGGTAGTGGAGGCGTGGTGGTAGTGGTATTTGTGTACTTATGGTGTTGTTATAGTATTGGTGGTGGTGGTGGTGGTGTCGTTTGTAGTTTTAGTGGTGGAGGTGTGGTGGCGGTGCTATGGTTTTGTAATGGTGATGGTTATAGTATTAGTGGTGGTGGTGATTTTTGTTGGCTGTGATGGTGGTGTTGTGGTGATTCTAATAGCGCTGATGTTGGTGGTGATGATGATGATGTCGGTGGTGGTAGCAGAAGTGGTAGTGGTGGTGGTGGTTGTGGTTATGGTTTTGGCAGTAGTCGTGTTGATGTAGTGATGGCGGTAGTGCTCGTTGTGGTGGCGAAGGCGATAGTAACCATAACAACCATAACATAACATTGTTGTGTCTTCAGACCGTTTGTGTTAAATAACGAACGAGGCGTGCTCAGTTCAGAGGGAAGTAGGCGTGGCTACATCTAAACAGCTGACAGAGTGTTAATTTCACTCCTATAGTAGTAGTAGTAGTAGTAGTAGTAGTAGCAGCAACAGCAACAGCAACAACAACAACAACAACAGTAGTAGTAGTAGTAGTGGTGGTGGTAGTTGGGTGATGGTGATTATTGTGAATATGGTAGCAATACTACTGCAGTTGCTGCTGCTGATGATGATGATAGTAGTGGTGGTGGTGGTGGTCGTGGTGGTGGTAATGGTGATCATGACGGTGGTTATGGTAGTGGTGGTGATGGTATGGTGGTGTGGTGGTGGTGGTGGTGATGATCTTGGTGGTGGCGGTGATGAAGATGATAGTGATGATGGTGGGGTGTAGTGGTGGTGGTGTCGGTGGTGGTGGTGGTGGTGATGATGATGACGGTGGTGATGGTGGTGGTGGTAATGGTGGTGTAGTGATAGTGATTGTGGTGGTGGTGGTCGAGTCATTGCAGTTGTCTTTATTGAAAAACAAGAGACGTAGTATGAATGCCAGAAAGGCTGGCATCAGGGGGTCAAAAACCGAATTTTGGGGTCTCCCATTTCTTTATTTTGTAAATTTCTTTTTACAAAATTGAATTTATTTTCAGTCTTTCGTTGTTTTATAGTCAGCCGTTGACTATGTTACGGTTATGGTTGTTGTTCGTTAACCCATTAACCCTCTTCGTATATTATTAATTAACTGGATTTTGTAAAATTGTGAACACATTATAATAAAATGGTGAATCATCATTTTAAATGGCGGAAACATCCTTTTCAAACCGGGGAAGTCTTATACTACGTTGGAGAAATATTTGAATTAAATTGGGTTAATATTGTATTAATTTGGGGAAACATATCAAATTAAGAAATCATTATTTCGAAATGGGGAAACATTTTATTAAATTACGGTAACATTATCTTTAAATTGGAAATTCATTATATTAAATTGTGAAAACATTGTCTTAAATTACGGAAACATTATATTGAATTGGGGAAACATTGTCTTAAATTGGGGAAACATTATATTGAATTAGGGAAAAATTACATTAAACAAGGAAAACATTATCTTAAATTGGGGAAATATTTTAATCGGTTGGGAAAACACTGTCTTAAATTGCGAAAAACATCATATCAAACTGGAAAACATCATAGCAAATTGGCGAAACACTATTTTAAATTTGAGTAATATCATTGTTGTTAATTGCGGTAAAGAAGCTCAAAGGTTTTATTTAATTGACACCTTCTTGAAAGAAATTCATTTTTGGTGGTAATCTTCCATCTAAAAATATGAAGAGACGCGACTGCGTATATTTCATGGTGTTTGCTTTCAATGTATAATATATTGAAGTGGTCATGGCTGAAACACTTGTGATAAGTTTTCATAACAGAAGCAGATTTGGTATTTGACCTTTTCTCAGTTTCGTGTATTATATGTGATACACCGGTCATATTTCCTTGGCGTTCTTGCATTTTATATGATACATATTTACAATTTTTCTCTTCAATCACCTGAGTAGCTTCAAACATATGAAAGGAAAACTTTATATTACTCAGAACGCATGAAACGAAGGTTAAGCGTTCATAATCTTCACATCGTTTTGGCTTAAACAGTCCTCACCGTTTGTTTTTACTGTCTTGTTCTCACTGCCCTGTGTTTGTTACCATTTCTTTCACCCTCCGCAAAAAATCCCAAATTTTATTTAATTTTCTTTGCGGGCAGGACTGTTTTAACAAACTCGCGTCTCGTCCTTACCTTCGAAACGCGGAGTAGATGAAACAGGGGACAACTGATGATGGGTATGTTCTTTATGTTGCCTGTCTCATTTCTCTGTTTGTTTGTTTTTTTTTCGTTGTTCGAAAAAAAGTTCGTTTTCTATGTTTTTGTTTGTATGTTTTCGTTTCTCATTGTGTCTACATTTTTTTTATGTCCTGTACCTATGTATGCATGTATATATACATATACGTATATATGCATATATTTTGCATATATTTATATATATTATTTATATTATTACATGATTGAACGCCACGCATCCTTTTCCAAGTA
>NW_026327513.1:45356-46451 GCF_001194135.2 Octopus bimaculoides
ATATATGAAGTGAGAATTTCTGAAAAAAACAAAAGACGAAGACAGGCGAGTAAACAACAAATAGATTAATTAGTTTAACGCTCGGGAAGTGAGACAGTCTTTTACATTTCGAGCCTATGCTCTTCAACAGAAAGGAACACAGAAATAAACAGGAAGAGAAGATAAAAAAAGTTTAGTGGTTAGCAATCTATCATGGCTGGATTATAAATATGTGCGTGTGTGTGTGTGTGTGTATATATATATATATATATATATATGTATATATGTGGTACCGAGAAACTAATATGGTACCAATACACATTACCCATCGACTAAACCAAATTAAACTTAACTTCTAATATCTAAAAGTCTTAAAGCAAGCATGAACATTTAGGACAAACTTATGAAAATACTTGAACAGGAAAAGGGTTAGCAATAACTAAACATCTATAACACTAACTGCACCACCCCTTATATATCTGTAACGATTTAATTGCACTGTGTAATATGCAAAATTAATTTGAATAGCCATAAATGGGGAACATTTACTGTACCGACTCCACATAACCTATTTATCTGCGGTAATAACTGCACCAGCATATACAGTAATAATTCTACTAATTTACAGTTATAACTGTATTAATCTACATTAATAACTGTACTAATGATTAGCTATTTGTCTACAGCAGCTTTGTAAGATTGAGTGCTCCAATGTTTTTTTAAATATGTAACATTAACTGCACCAGTGAACCCTTCAGCATTCGGGTTATTTTGTCAAATGTAATCTTTATTTATTACCATTGTTTTAATTCATGGTGCATTATTATTATAGCTTCAAGAGTTTAATGATGTGATTGTTTATATTCGAATGGCATTGTAAGTTACGTGTGAGGGGTTGGATCTGGCCAGTCTGAACATAAAACAGGTTGAATATTTGGGCCTGACATGATCAGTTGAAATGTTAAAAGGCTAACCGTTTTTGAAAGTAGACGGGTACAAGATTACTTTTACGAAATGGTTTTATAATTCTTCTCAATGCTGCATTTTTATCCATTACGATATCTGTCACTGTTGTTGTCTCACTGTTCCCAAGTATATATATATATATATATATAT
>NW_026327513.1:52813-53282 GCF_001194135.2 Octopus bimaculoides
ATATATATATATATATATATATATATATATATGCATATACAAGCACACACATATATATATATAGATACATATATATATAGGTACAGACGTGTATATATATGATTGTGTAGGTAAGTATGAAGGCATTTTGGTATGTATATAGGCATACACTAATATATATATATATGTATATATATATATATATATATATATAATATACACATATATATTCATATATATGAGTATATTTTTACATTTACACACTTATATATAAATATACATACATACATATGTATATGTATGTATGTATGTATGTATGTATGTATGTATGTATGTATGTATGTATGTATGCTTAATATACGTAGATGTGTATGTGTATATATTCATACGTATATATATATATAAATTATATATACTATATATATTTACATATGTATATGTATATATATGAATAAATAAATATATAGAAAATACTGGTTTTTACTTATAT
>NW_026327514.1:0-282 GCF_001194135.2 Octopus bimaculoides
AGAGAGACCCAGATCCAAAGAAGAGAGGATATATACATTAAAACAGTTCAAACAAGAGTTAACTACTGCTATCCAACTCTTAACATATGCACCACCGCTACCACCACAACCACCACAAACACCACCACCATTACTACCACCATCACCATCACCACCATCATTATCACCAGCATCACCGTCATCATCATCACCACCATCACCAACACCACCATTATCACCACCACCTCCACCAGCATCACCACCGTCGTCATCATCCTCATCACCACTACCACCATCAGCATC
>NW_026327515.1:0-216 GCF_001194135.2 Octopus bimaculoides
GTGTGTGTGTGTGTGTGCTGATGTACGGTCATGTGCGTACGTAGGATTATGGATGTGCATGTGTAAAGAGGAGTGTGGGAACATGGAGGATGAATAAATATAGAGAAAGAGAGAGAGAGAGAAGGTAAGAGCTTCTGTAAATGAACAGATTAATGTGTAAGTGTGTGTAAATGTGTATGTGAATATATGCATATATGTACGAATATATATATATAT
>NW_026327516.1:0-191 GCF_001194135.2 Octopus bimaculoides
TATATATATATATATATATATATATACATTATGTATATACATATATATCATACATCTATATATATATATTGTATATATACATATATTATGAATATACATATATATATTATATAGACATATATTATTTATACATATATTATGTATAAACACACGCAGACACATATATATATACATATTATATATATATACTC
>NW_026327516.1:262-769 GCF_001194135.2 Octopus bimaculoides
CATATATATACACATACATATTATATATATACATATATATATTACATATATGCATATATGTATAAATATTATATATACATATATATTATATACACATATACATGTTTATATATACATATTTATATATACATATAGATTATATACTTATATACATATATATTATGTATATATATATTTATAAATATATATATACTTATATATATATATATACATATAGATATATGTATATCTATGTATAAATATATATATACGTATACACATGTATAAACATATATATATTATATATATGTATACATATATATATAATATATTCATATTCATACATATGTATATATATGTATATACATACATATGTATATATATATATATATAAATATATATATACATATGCATAAAGATATATATAATATATAAAAATGTTTATATTATATATATTTATGTATGCATATATATATATTATACATACATATATATGTATATATATATACATATATATGTATATATATA
>NW_026327517.1:0-180 GCF_001194135.2 Octopus bimaculoides
TTGCCAATACAGTGATGTTTGTAAATATTTATGAATGAAGAATTTTGCCATGGTGGTGAAGTTTGTCTTCAAGATCTTTTTCTGTTTCAGTCAGTAAAGAGAGACAGAGATAGAGAACATGTAGATGTTGCTGGAAAAAAATAATAAGTCTCTGTGTGTATACCATTAATATAATCCTGT
>NW_026327517.1:190-314 GCF_001194135.2 Octopus bimaculoides
TGGAAAAAAATAATAAGTCTCTGTGTGTATACCATTAATATAATCCTGTGTAATTTTGGACTTTGTACGGTTACGTATAGAAATATAAACAAACTAACACACACACACACACATATATACTCAT
>NW_026327518.1:0-311 GCF_001194135.2 Octopus bimaculoides
ATATATATATATATATGTATACAAAGAGAGAGGGGGGAATCTATTTGTATGTGTACATAATGTGGTGTGTAAAAACCTATGATTAATCAACCGGAAATAACTTTAGTGTTGTTGTGATGGTTAGTTTTCGACTACATTTGATAAATACCAACTTCCGGTGTAACATTTTCTCTGAAAGTAAATACCCTGTTGCGTAACGAATTAAACACGTAGATTTCCTACACTTACGTATGCGTGTATGTGAATTTGTGGATGTTTCTGTCTGTGTATGCATATATGTATGTATGTATGTATGTATGTATGTATGTATG
>NW_026327519.1:0-247 GCF_001194135.2 Octopus bimaculoides
GGGACCAAATTAGTAGTGGGGGAGGATGCATAGAGAGTGTGATAACTAGAATAAGAAGAGGATGGAGGAAATTCAGAGAGCTGTTACCTTTGTTGGCCACAAAAGATTTCTCTCTGTGAGTGAAAAGAAGTTTGTATGATGCATGTATACAGACAGCAATTCTACATGGTAGTGAGATGTGGACCCTAAATGCAGAGGATATGCAAAGGTTAGAGAGGAATGAGACTAGTATGCTCTGCTGGAGGTG
>NW_026327520.1:0-203 GCF_001194135.2 Octopus bimaculoides
ATAGATGCATACATACATGCATATATTCAAGCATACATACATACATACATGCATGTATGCATACATGCATACATATATACATTCATACATACATACATGCAAACATACATGCATATATACATACAAACATGCATACATGCATATATATGCATATATGCATACATATATATATTCATGAATACATACATTCAAACATACATACA
>NW_026327522.1:0-3412 GCF_001194135.2 Octopus bimaculoides
GTTACAACAAGACCAGATACAGGTACTCTGGAAGTTTGTCCTTCGGATGCTGTCGTCAGCTCTGTAGTAATTGTAGTCTTAGAAGTGGGTATATAAATTGCAGATGTTTGTCCTTTTGCTGGAGTGGTCAGTTCTCTTGAAGTGAAAGTCCTGGAAGATGTAAACCCTGAAATAGGTATAGATACTGTAAATATTAGTTGCTTAAGCAGAGTTGTCTGTATTTTTTCTTGTAACTGTGTGGTGTAAAATTTGGCAATGTTTGATTAATTCCTGTTGAACATAGAATTATTAGCATGCAACATATGAAGAGAGCATTAATTCATAGAAAGTCAAAAGAATAAATAAAGGTGGTGCCCCAGCATGGCCACAGTCAAATGACTGAAACAAGCAAAAGATAGCCATGGATGTTGTACTTCATGGCTGAGTTATTAAGAAGCAGGGAGGGATAATATTGGGAGTGTGGGATGAATGCTAATGGAAGCATTTTGATGGAGAGGAAGAGGTAACTTATAGCTCAAAGGGGATGAAATATGAGGTGGATGGATTTAAGGGTATCGTGAAAGGGGCCTGGTTGGGTGCTCAACCTTCTGAGTTCTTTTACAGGGCTTAGAAAAACTGAGGAACTGCTGCAACAAGTGTGTGAATCTGAAAGAGGAATATGTTGAATAAAATCCTTCTGTATTTTCTTTTACCCAAAGCCAGGAACTTTTCAGCTTATGGTTACAGTAGCTAAATAGTGCTGTAGTTAGGAGAGTGATGGAGGGAGTGGTGGGTCTTGGAAGATGAGAGGTGGGGAATGCTTAATGGAGCAGATTGGGTTGCTACATTTGCTCTTGGTGTCTCTGAAAAGAAAGAAGTGTAAAAGTGCTTCTGCAAATAGTTATCAAATGTGAAGAATGCATAGAAGAAAGACGGTCTTCCTTACATGGATCCAACTATTTTTTTTTTTTTTGCCCCTCCCAATCCTTCTTCCCCAGGAACAATTAACTTCAGTAGGATTAGCTGCCTTGTAGTTCATGGAAGTAAGATGATATCTGGTTTTAACAAGGTCTGGGTGATATGAAACAGAGATTTCAGCTGCTTCTCCAGGACAGCTTCCATCACCTAGTCAGGAGTTGTGGAAAGCAAACCATTGGCGCTATTCTTCGGTCTTTTCTTTGGTCACTCTCCTTTTTTAACAGAGCTTGTCTTTCTACTAAATTCTGGACGTTTCTGCTGTCACTGTTTCTCTGGCTGATGGCTTTAACGATGGTCATGAGTCTGTTTGTGTTTCTCCCGACCCCCACTGCTTGACTACTGTACATACAACTAGTATTTACATCCTTGTAACTTAGCAATTCGGCAAAAGAGATTGACAGAATAAGTACTAGGTTTTTTAAAAAATGAGCAGTTGGGGTCAATATATTTGACTAAAAATTCTTCAAGGTGTTACTCCAATATGACCACAGTCTAATGACTGAAACAAGTAAAAGATTAAAAAATGAAAATGAACACTGATTTGAAGATTTCAGCATGTATGGAAGACAACTTTAGACAAACATTGGTCTTATCAGACCACTTCATCAAAGAATGGACTGCCACAGACATAGAAATGCCACGATGAAAGAACTACAAAATAAATGCCGCATTATATATACTTGTAGGCGTAGAAAAGTAGAAACATTCAGAAAATGAATTGAGACATTATTTGAAATGAAAACAAGAAACACAAAGTCAAGTTAAGAGAACATATTTAAAGCAGAAAGCATGAAGGACAAATATCACTAAAATAAGATCACAACACAAAATAATGGACAAGGAAATACTGATAACAAGACAACACTAACTTGTACAGGAAGGCAAAACTAGAAAACCACGTCATATGACAGAAAAACTGAGGACTAATCAAAAACTAAAAAAAAACCAGTGACAAAAATATGTAATTGTATTGTTATGGAAAATGGAGAAATTAGTTGACGATACAGTTAGAAGTAATAAGGTGTGGTAACACAAAACATGAGACTTAAACAACACATCAGGGCAACTGTAGCATGAGCAGAGATTTAGTTTGTTACTTACGAAACAATGGCTCAAAGCAGCCATGGATATCCAATAAAAGTTTCACACTTTTACTAGCATCGAGTCTATCAGTTATATATATTTGTATGTGATGGGCTTGGAAACCAGATGGGAAATATACAGAATCGGTAGCAGAGAATTGCTGAAAATATCAAAAATCTTATGAAACATTCTAATATCATCAAAGAACATTCTGAAAAAATCTTCACCTGCAACAAAAATTAATCCTCTACAAAGATCTTGTGAGAGCCACAATGGAGTCCTGCATTCATATCTGCAACAGTTACTACTTCTAACACACACACACAAACATCCTGAGTGACTGACATTGAGTTACCCACCAATGTACTCCAGCGCCTGGTGCACAAATGCACTGTGTCCTCTCTCTGCCTTTACCACTACTACAGTGGTCTATGCTCTTGGCTCCTATATTATTCCCAGTTCATTCATTGCCCCTGTCATTCTCAACCAATACGGTACTGTCCAGGCCCTTCATAAACCACCAGGGCAGGACTAAGGTCCATAGGGGCCCTAAGCATTTAAAAGATTTTGACACCCCCAAAATATAAACAGCAATAAACCATAAAATAATTTTTTGTTTTCAAAATGAAACAAAACTAACAATAAGATGGAAAATAATGTTTGCTTTGTATACTGTACTCCTGTTGTTAATATTAGATAAGTCTTCTACTTTTTTAAAATTAAAATGTTTGATCAAACACTCAAAATTAATCTTAGGTAACACTTCTGCTTCTATATTTAGTTGAGATAAGGCATCCAGCCTGCCTTGTTGCATAATTATTTGGATGGGATTTTTAATTTGCTTCAACTGAGAAAATGAACACTAACCTAGGCAATTTGTGACCATTACATACATACACAAATATCACAAAATGAGAATGAGTTCTTTATTTATGGATTAAGGATGCCATAGGTTTCATGTAAGGGAATACCTCAACAATTCTGAAGCCTATCACATGGTACATCAGTGTTTGTCTCAATTTAGGATTAAAACATTTTAATCCAAAATGGAATTGAACACCGATGTTTCCAAGTGTTAGGCTTGATAATTGTGAGGTATTTTTTCACATGAAACCTATGGTAAACTTGATACACAAATAAAGATTATACATATATATATATATATATATATATATATAGATTGATAGATAAAAATATATACAAGGGCCTTCCTCAAAATAACACAGACATCCTCTCTTTCAAACACGAAATATCTATGTCATTTTAATAAATACTTCATATTTAATTCAAATTTGATGAGCAATTAATGATTTCTATTTCCTCATCTTTGTTACTTATTTGTAATATGAAGTCATATAAAAAGCAATAATTA
>NW_026327522.1:3422-4562 GCF_001194135.2 Octopus bimaculoides
TTTGATGAGCAATTAATGATTTCTATTTCTTCATCTTTGTTACTTATTTGTAATATGAAGTCATATAAAAAGCAATAATTATATCACTCAGTAACTACCTTTCCAAATGGCTTATAATGATCTGCTTCGACTTTGCGGTACATTATCATAAAGCTTTTAATATTTTTGTGAACAATTAGCTGTAAACTGCCCAAAGACACATCATAATTCTCACTCAGTTGGACAGTAATCACAACAAGTGCAGCCGAACTCTCAAACACTTCCTCTCCATGTCTGCCTTGTGCACCAAGTGGTCTTAAACGGTATCCTGGAACGGTATTGTCTGTAGTTTGTATCCACTCGTCTTTGATATAAATTGTGCTTGACAGACCATTGATATCAACACAAGTCTTCCCTTCTGTTGTTGATGCAATTGGTGTTGCTGTTAATGTAATTGGTATTGTTGCTGTTGTTGATGGTGTTGTTGTTATTGGTGTCATTCCTGTTGGTGGGAGTTCTAGTGGCAAGAGACAATTTTCAAGATTATCAATATTAGAAGACATTACCAAAATAGCAACATCAACCACACCAAGCAACAAACATGAAACTGTTACCAATAAATTTATTAATGTCTCTCTATTCTATTAATGTCAAATAAAGATTTACATAATATTGATGTTCTGTAGAACTGCAAAACCCCAAATTGTCTATCAACAGTAAATACATCAGACACTAAGATATATACACCTCACTATTGAACCAGCATCAAAAATTTAATATTACCCAACAGACAGCAATAAATGTAAATAATGCTGATTTCTCGATACATTATTATGTTTCTGTTACATTGTTGAGGTTTTCAAATATATTTCCATATTTTAGGACCTTCAATAAATGATGTTTCAAATGTCATGAATATGATTCTGTTGTGGCCATCGACAGCATGGCACTAAACATTATCAATAATAGAAGATATAAAATAGTTGAAGAACAAATATTGTATATTATTAGCTGTTATACTTTTTAATGACCCCCAGATTTATATGAAACAAGGTTTATTTTCCTGAGATTTAATCTCTAATCAAGTGTATTAGGGGCTAAATCACTATAGGATTATTCCAGTGACAACATTGTAGGTGAGACAGTAGAAGGACCAGTTGA
>NW_026327523.1:0-222 GCF_001194135.2 Octopus bimaculoides
AAAAAAAAAGGTTTTGTAGCTTATGCCATTATTGAAGAGTAATAATCTACTTTTGTAATAGCATATCAAAGAATGCATATTTATTGTTTTGTTTATCTAAAATATATAGCTTGCGTGATAAATAATATACTTACGCGGCAACACAGTTTCATATTTATGTCTGGTGGTTGGGATACGTTCCAAAGTTCTTCATACACGGAATTTAAACAAGTTAAGATACAT
>NW_026327524.1:0-1364 GCF_001194135.2 Octopus bimaculoides
ATCACGGTTCGCCCAGCCGATTGTGCAGAAAGCATTTTCCAGGTAACACTGCTTTTGCATATCTAACAAAAATCTGTCAACAAAACTACAACTGACTACTACAAGTGAGTATAAATCTCTCAGTTTTGTCATGTAGCATTCTACAATAGCTTCCATCCATTGATGTATCTAAAAAAATGTAGAAAACTCTCAGTGAAAAAGGAATTGGTTTATAAGTCTCTTGTGTGTTTGTGTGTGTGTGTGTGTGTGAGAGAGAGAGAGAGAGAGAGAGAGAGAGAGAGAGAGAGAGAGAGAGAGAGAGAGAGAGAGAGAGAGAGAGAGAGAGAGGAAGAGATTAATAATTAATAATAATAATAAATCTATTAATCCGATTTACCTCGAATATTTTTTCATCGATTACAATAATTGAAGATTACAAAATTGATTTTCAGAAATTGCATAAGAAATCGGATTAAGCCCTTTGGCATATTGGCTGATTTGGGCAAGTTGGTAGGAGGTTAAAAAATAAAAAAATAAATAGGTTATTAATTGTTAGAATGACTTCCAACTTAGACACAAGACCAATAATTTTGTGGGAGAGCGACAGTCAATGCTATCGACTCTAGTATTTGAAGTGCAGATTATTTTATCGACCAAATAGATGTAAGTTGATCTCGGCAGGATTTGAACTCATAATGTATGTAGAGAGAAAGAAGACGGACAATGCATTTTGTTCGGTGCTTTAAGATTTTATAACGGCGGTGCCCCAGCATGGCCACAGCTCTACGCTGAAACTACAAATAGAAAACGAAAAGAAAATATACGTACACACGCACATATATATATATATATATATATAAACATAATTAAGGGATCAGCAAATATTTGCTTCACCATATACCGAAGTTCAGAAATAGCAGCTAAAAAAGCTGAGAATCCCACAGATAGCATCACTTGTAACTCACAAAGGCAAAAACAAGAAGAAAAAACAATGAAAAACTAACCAATTCTGAAGGTTAACAGTAGACGCGTCTCTGGATTATGATTGATAATCAATTTCCTTCATCAATACTGTATTCCAGTAGTAAATTTGACTAAGCTAGCAAACTGTGCAAGCATGGACGAGTAACATTCCACACCGACACAGATCTGAAAGCATAACCGAATCCACCTCGGTCAGCCAGTCTCACTGTCCTTCCTTCAAGAAATTACCATGTGCGCGACAAGTAATACCGCAGAGAATCTGCGTATACTAACAGGGAGTGAATAATTATTACAAATTAAAAGGGTAAAAGCATAGTCAAATTTACTACTGGAATACAGTATTGATGAAGCAAATTGATTATCAATCATAATCCAGGAACGCGTCTACTGTTAACCTTCGG
>NW_026327525.1:0-278 GCF_001194135.2 Octopus bimaculoides
TTCACAATGAAGAGAGAAAATATGTTAAACGAAACAGCGGAGATGAAAAACAATTATAAAAAAAGTTGAAAGTTTTGCTGGCTTAATTCTCCACGCGCCGGGAAGCAACATGGGATATGAGAGAGAAAGAATCATGGACTGATGAGGAAAGTATATGGGAGAGGGAAAGATATAAGAGAGAGAAGAGAGAGAGAGAGAAGTAGCAAAAGAGAGGGAAAGTGAGTGAAGGAGAAATGTCATGGAGACAGATTTGTTTTCTTCACTGAAAGGAGAATAGA
>NW_026327526.1:0-350 GCF_001194135.2 Octopus bimaculoides
AATTAATTGTACATGTTTAGATAAAACTAAATGTAATTTTAATAATAAATCTAATTTGAAAGATGTAGTGTATAAATGTATAGTGAAGTTATTTAATGCGAATAAACATAATGGTTATAATTTAAATAAGATTTATATAGGATCGACTTCTAATAAAATTAAATTAAGAGTGGCTCAACATATGCACTCATTTAAGAATAGAAATTTGATTAATTCTACTAACCTCAGTAAATATATTTGGGAACTTAAATCTAAAAATATTAACTATATTTTAAAATTGGAGATAGTTTGTAAAGCAACATCCTATCATATAGGTAATAACTTTTGTAATTTATGTAATAATGAATTTA
>NW_026327527.1:0-424 GCF_001194135.2 Octopus bimaculoides
TTTTTTTTTTTATTTACTATAGTGATCAAGGTAATTTCACTCCCTCTTTTCCTGCCTCCTACCACACCTTATTATCTGGCATCTAGATGTAAACATATAATTGTAGTAAATATTTATGTGTGTTTGTATGTGAATAGTCACATGGTAAGAGGCTGCCATTCCATTAGCAACAACCAATTCAAAAGTAGTCTTAGGCATAGACTCAGCTGGTTGACTATCTCTTTGGCTACTAGTAACATATTGACACTCACTCGCTCTCTCCCCACCCACTCACACACACACGCAGACACATTGTTTTAGTTGTTTTTATACTTTTGTACAAAACTTCAAAAGCGCTCAAAAGGTTTGTAGAATTTATGACAAGTCAATCAAGCGAAACATTTCAGTATGAGAAAATAATCCTGTTCATCTACATACTCACATG
>NW_026327528.1:0-251 GCF_001194135.2 Octopus bimaculoides
TTCATTACTGTTTCACAACCGGTGTTGGTGTGTTTATGTCTCCCTGATCTAATAAAAACAATTTTACGGTAAATTGAAGCATACTACTCCAATACATTTAGACAAGTACAAGTTGACAACAATAGTATTGACAGTAGCTAATCCATCATCGCATGATGGCCTGGCTAGCTGAAGCTTCGAAGTCACTGTCTATACAATTCTTGTTAAGGAATATATATATATATATATATATATATATATATATATATATA
>NW_026327529.1:0-320 GCF_001194135.2 Octopus bimaculoides
AAACACAATTATCTATCAGAACAGATTATTAAAAAATATTTAACTATACCATTCTTCCACCATGTTGTCTTGGTTATCGTTTAATAAGACAGCATGGCGGAAGAACGGTATAGTTAAATAATTTTTAATAATCTGTTCTGATAGATAATTGTGTTTTTTGGTTATTTGTTCTAATGGAAGCCATTCCTGAGGAAGTGCCAAACGTCAGACATCCAACGGATCAGTCGCTGGATAGAGTTGAGCACAGAAATGTTGACATCGGATGGTAACTAATTAAATAAATGGAATAAAAATCGATCGTGTTGAAAGTCTCTATCGTT
>NW_026327530.1:0-230 GCF_001194135.2 Octopus bimaculoides
TATATATATATACACACACACAGAGAGATATACATACATACACTCAAATGCATATGTGCATATGTGCACACATACTTACATATGTGCTCATACTTAAAAAAATTTATCCTTATACATACATGCACAGTCTCACAGTAAACTTTTATCCTCATACATACATACATACATACACACATACACACACACACATAAGTACATGCGCATATAACTGCATATACATACAAGCTGGT
>NW_026327531.1:0-230 GCF_001194135.2 Octopus bimaculoides
GATGATGATGATGATGATGATGATGATGATGATGATGATGATGTTAATGACATGTGGGTGTCTGTGTGTATATTTATGCAACATTATATGCAATATTTCTCAAACAGACAATTTTGACAATGAAAGTCTGTGAATTTGAAACATTTTCCGTAAGTGAAACGCTTGAGCAGCAATAACTTTTCATGCAAAGAATATCTAATTCTACTGAGAACAACAGACAACTATGTGTG
>NW_026327532.1:0-658 GCF_001194135.2 Octopus bimaculoides
AGGGATATGATATGACATTCAAAGGCATTTTGGATCAATGTTAAGCCTCTTCCGCCTTGTTTTCATTTTAGGCAGAGGCGGTCTACGTCACTGTTTATGTGGAAATTATGTGTGCTTGTTAGTACTTTTGGGGTTTTCACATCAATGGCTTGGATCTCACCAAGCATCCAATGAAGCAGCCCAAATGTTGGTATGAGTACTGACACTGCAAACACATTGTGGGTTACACACACACACACACACACACACATATATAAAATTCAAAAATTAAACAGAAGCAGGACAAAGGAAAGAACAGAAAATGCACACACAAGGTACAGTCATGCTCTTTCCTCATCAGTTATCGTCCAAAAATCATTACAACTTCACACCTTTAGCGATAATATTGTTCATTTTTGGTGGCGTCAACAGCGAAAAGCTGCCGGGAATAGTGAGCGAACGTTGGGGACAGTGACAAAAGCAAAAACGACTCAGGTAGTGGGTGCGAATATAAATGTAAATCTACAAACAAAATAAATATACAACAAACAAACGAAATGAAGGCCACACGGCTCTGAGGCAAGACAAGCATAAATAATGCAATGGAAAATGTTCTTTAGGACTAGAAAGCAAAAGTGAACAGCTGAAGAAATAACGGAAGGTGAAAAAAAAAAAAAGA
>NW_026327533.1:0-410 GCF_001194135.2 Octopus bimaculoides
TCTGTCTTTCTTTTGTCTTCGTTAAACCCATCTGTATTTAAATTTTATTTGTGAGCGACCACATCGAACAAACGAAAATGAAATGGTACCTGATGCACACAAAGAAAGAAATGCCAGGAAAAAGAAAGGATCGAATAAACGTTATAGCCAGACGAAGAATCTTGAAAAAATGGAAGATAATGAGTCGGCGAGAGGCGAATAGTAAGTAAATATAGATAGAGAAAAGCATGAGCGGGGTCTTAAGAAGAAGGAAAATATATGAAAATATATTTTATATATTGAATTTAAATGCATTTAACAAGGTTGTATTTTCTTTTATGAATCATTTTGAGTCATTCTGTGTGTGAGCGTGTGGGTGCACTGCGTGTATATGTGTACCTGTCCATACATTCACATATCATAGCAATATA
>NW_026327534.1:0-366 GCF_001194135.2 Octopus bimaculoides
CATACATACATACGTAGATACACAGACAGACATATAGATATATACACGCATACGCGCACGCATATGTTGTGTGTATATATATATTATGAGTATGTATGTATGTATGTATATGCGTATGAACACTCATACACACACGCACACACACAACATACATACATATATACACGCATGTATATAATCGGCAGAAAGTTACAAAATTGACTAGAGTGCTATGCATGGCACTTACCAAATTAACTTAAAATCTGGGAGTTTGCCACCTAACCACTCTCTCTTTCTCTCTATCTATCTCACTGTCTATCTATCTATCTTACTATTCTATTCTTTTATATGTTTCAGTCCAATGACTGTGGCCATGCTGGAGCACCG
>NW_026327535.1:0-326 GCF_001194135.2 Octopus bimaculoides
GCGAGGGGGAACGAAAGAACGAACAGTGGAATGAATGAATAAGGGTGAAGTGGCTGATATAAATTCCTTATATTCCCTTTCTATCAATGTAAAGAAAGAATCTCTACACAAGAAAGAATCAACAAGGAGAATCTCTTCAGAGAGAAATTTCAAACACTTCTTAACATACAAACCCCTTGGTGACCATATTCCCTTCTCTCGCCTACCCAATGAAATACTTAAAAATTTACTTCTTATTTCTCTAAGAACAGACATAAACTTCCTGTTAACAAAAAATCCAGAACTCCAACTAAAGAGTATAAAACCCACAGAATTGTCTTCCATTA
>NW_026327536.1:0-201 GCF_001194135.2 Octopus bimaculoides
TCAAGAGCATGTCACGTGGGGACGAAAATTTGGAACGGTACAGGTGAGATCCTTAAATGAAAATTTAGCGAAGCAATTTTCGACACTCTCTCTCCCCACAGATAACTTGGTGATGATACCGAATTATCTTGGACAGAGAGTGACCAAAGTGATTATAAAAAATGTGCCATCAGAAGTGGACACCCAATGGCTAATATCGGC
>NW_026327537.1:0-463 GCF_001194135.2 Octopus bimaculoides
TTGCTACCCTGGTAACTATTAACATATTTACATTATCGAAGTTTTTTCAAGCAAGATAATACTAATATATACATAAATTATATATATATGTATATATCTATATATATATATGTGTGTGTGTATGTGTGTTGAGGGGACAAACACAGACATACAAACACACACATATATATATATATACATATACATATATATGACGGGCTTCTTTCAGTTTCCGTCTACCAAATCCACTCACAAGGTTTTGGTTGGCCCGAGGCTATAGTAGAAGACACTTGCCCAAGGTGCCACGCAGTGGGACTGAACCCGGAACCATGTGGTTGGTAAGCAAGCTACTTACCACACAACCACTCTTACGCCTATATATATAAATATATATATATGAATAATTAATTAAATGAATAAATATATAAATATAAATATATATATATATACTCATTAGAAATGCAGAGACGCCTATAATAGGACA
>NW_026327538.1:0-266 GCF_001194135.2 Octopus bimaculoides
TAATAACATGAAATTAATTACCCGATAGTAAGAATTCAAATAAAGTGCAGAGGCTATCGGTCATTTCCCTTGAGTGTTTAAAAAAATATTCGATTTTTAAACAATCTAAATGTCACAAGGTTTCTAGACATGAGTTCTAATCACGTGTCAAGTTTCATCAAATTTGATTTATATTTCAAACAAACACCTTTTATAATATTACTTCATATCTTTATAAAAAAAAATACCATTCGATAAATTATACATATTCTAAATTTTATATCTCT
>NW_026327539.1:0-276 GCF_001194135.2 Octopus bimaculoides
TAGTGCGAAAAATGCCGAAATTTTACGATTTTTGAAAAATCAATGCTGATTTAATTCCAAGTGCGTAAGTGACCGCACGTGTATAAGCCCTACACACATGTCAAGTTTCACCAAGTTGGATAGTCTCGGAGGAGTTAAAGTAACAAATTTACAAGCACACAAACTTGCCATTTATTATTGTAGATGAGGTAGCAATGCTCCAGTTGTTGATTGAGCGAAAACACCGAAAGCTCCACGAGGCTCCGGTAGGAGATGGTGGCGAACCCTGCTGTACTC
>NW_026327540.1:0-212 GCF_001194135.2 Octopus bimaculoides
TATATATGTATGTATATTTGTATATTTGTATATTTGTATACATGTATGCCATGTATGGAGACACATATAAAAGCGACATTGAACACGGCCACATCTAATTTATAGTTTGTAATTGAGTGCTCAATCGATAAATGTATACTATAAGTATACGTGTGTGCGTGTGTGCATAGCTATCTATCTATCTATCTATCTATCTATCTATCTATCTATCT
>NW_026327541.1:0-642 GCF_001194135.2 Octopus bimaculoides
TGAGCTTTTGAAGTTCGATGGTAGTTCATGTATATAATGGTTGGTAGTAATTATGTAGTAATGCTTCAACAAGTACAAAAGCACTCAATCAGCTTAGAAAGTAAAGATAATCTTAAAATAAAAAAAACCACATGTCTTGTAAATACAGCTACCCAGGGTTTCCTGGTCAGAATACAAATTTATTCCGCCATTTATCAAGCTGAAAAGTGGACTGTTTTATTTTAAGATTATATACAGATATAGATACCTATATCTACATGTATATTTGTTTATGTGCATGGCAGGAAAGTGTTTGTGCCCCTTTGCATTAAAAACACATAATTATTGGAAATGAATACCAGTAATTTAAAATATTGTGCACAAACCATTTCATGGGAAAATATTACCATGCGTGGAAAGGGAAAAAAACATGGAAAACTGGATAATATGATGTTGATTATGGTGATGTGTGTGTGTGTATGAGTATCATCATCATCATCATCATCATCATCGTTTAACGTCCGCTTTCCATGCTAGCATGGCTTGGACGATTTGACTGAGGACTGGTGAAACCGGATGGCAACACCAGGCTCCAGTCTAATTTGGCAGAGTTTCTACAGCTGGATGCCCTTCCTAACGCCAACCACTCAGAGAGTATATATA
>NW_026327541.1:1420-1725 GCF_001194135.2 Octopus bimaculoides
ATATATATATATATATATATATATATATATATACATATACATATACATATACATAGTGTGTGTATGATATATATATGCTTCTACAGTCTGTAACTCTTAATACACATTTACACAAAAATCTATTTTAAATTTCAATTTGTATCTATATTTCTCTCTTTCTCTCTCTCTCTAAATATATATATATACATATAAATACATATATATATACATATATATATACATACATATATATGTATATACATACATAAAGAGAATTCACATGTGTGTAAATATATATAGATGTATATGTGTGTGTGTGTATATAT
>NW_026327542.1:0-251 GCF_001194135.2 Octopus bimaculoides
CTTCAAGCTATCGTCACCGAAAAACCATATTGGATAGGCCACACGGTCCAATTATTAATTCAAAGAGAACAGGCTGTAATCGAACAGCTTCCAGAAAAAACAGAAGTTGGGGAGGAGTTTTTGTCGAGGGTCGAAAGCCCCGGTGTTTTTTGTGCAGCAAATTAGGCCACATTCGAAGGAACTGCATGGGAAACGAGGAAGAGGAGAAAGAGGAAGAAGAAGAAAAAGACGAGAAGAAAACAACAAACAAA
>NW_026327543.1:0-322 GCF_001194135.2 Octopus bimaculoides
TATATATATATATATACATTTAACTCATACATGCATAGACACACGTGCACGCACACAAACACACACACGTTCGTATACATACATGCGACAGACTTCTTTCAGACTCAGTGTACCAATTCCACTCACAAGTCTCTGGTCGGTCCACAGGTTCCACACAGCGTGACTGATACATATCTATATACATTCGTATGTATGGATGTACATATACATACACATGTATATAAATATATACATTATACACAATCACATATACACACACACACACATATAAGGATGCAAAATTCACACACACACTCAAAAGTAGGCGTGTATGCATATATAT
>NW_026327544.1:0-509 GCF_001194135.2 Octopus bimaculoides
TATATATATATATATATATATACATACATACAAATATATATATATATATAACATATACATTATAAATACACAAACTATGCATATATGTAATATACATACATATACATACACACATTATGTATATACACAGACACGCAAGTATACAAACATGTATTCATGTGAGGGTATTTAGATATACAAACATGCGCATTCAAATATATACATATATACATATATACATATATTCTTTTATTCTTTTATTCTGATATTTGTTTCATTCATTTCAATGCCGCCATGTTGGGGCACCACCTTTAGTAAAACAAATCGACCCCAGCACTTATTCTTTGTAAGTCTAGTACTTATTCTATCGGATTCTTTTGCTGAACTGCTTTGTTACGGGGACGTAAACACACCATCATCGGTTGTCAAGTGGTGGTGGGGTTGACAATGACAGACGCAGGAACATCCACACGCTCACAGACACACAGACGCACAGACACACGCGTATATATATATGTATGTATGTATAT
>NW_026327545.1:0-277 GCF_001194135.2 Octopus bimaculoides
TTCTTTAGCCTGGGGTGCCGGTGTTTCTCCTTTCCCTATCCACTGTCTTCAGTGATTGATGTATTTATAGAGAACCCGTTTCTTGTCACCAGTCACTGTTCGGTCCAAAAATGGTTCATCCGTGAGACGTGACAGTAAGGAAGAGCACCCTTTCACTCTCTGCACGCGATTAGAATCGGAAAATTTATGAGGAACCCATATACCGCATTAATATTCCTTGCACTTCCCGTTGCGTTGTTGCTTTTATTGAACTCATAAAGCAAAATATGCTGAATAT
>NW_026327546.1:0-330 GCF_001194135.2 Octopus bimaculoides
ATATATATATACACATATATATGGACATGCATACATACATACAAATATGTATATATATGTATATATCTACTATGGATACATATATATGTACGTATGCATACACTCAGATATACATATGACTACATAAATATATATACACATATAAATACATATATATACATACAGATACATACATATATATAAATATACATATATATATGCATATACATACATATACATATACATACAAATGACACACACACAGATAATAGATAGATAGATAGATAGATGATATATATATACATATATATAAATATTTCTGTGTGTATACAAACACACACACACACACAC
>NW_026327547.1:0-215 GCF_001194135.2 Octopus bimaculoides
GGTGCCACATGCCAGCTGTCAGAATATCGCAGAGCAACGTGAAATGAAGTGCTTTGCTCAAGAACACAACTCAACACCCGGTCTGGGAATCGAACCCACGATCCTGCAATCTTGAGTGTAACACTCTAACCACTAAGCCATGCGCTTTCAAATAAATAATAGAGAGAAAGAGAGCGTGAGAAAAAGAGAAAGAGAGACGAGAGATATATATGTAG
>NW_026327548.1:0-206 GCF_001194135.2 Octopus bimaculoides
CACCATTACTACCATTATTACCACTACTAATACTATTATTTTTGTTCTTACTTCTATTTTTATATAGTTTTAGAAAGGTGGAGGAAAATTATATATATTTATACTGGCATGAGTTTTGGGAACATGTGTGTGCATGTGCATACACAAACACACAGGAAACAAATCGACCCCAGGACTTATTCTTTGTAAGCCTAGTACTTATTCTG
>NW_026327549.1:0-1070 GCF_001194135.2 Octopus bimaculoides
ACAGATAGACGATACAAAGGCGGACAAGAGAAACAACGATTAGGAGGACAGGGAAAAAAGATGGTTCATTGTTGACTTTCTTTATCGGTCAAGTTCCAGAAGTCACGACAATTTCGGGCAGCTACACTTGAGATGGTTCGATCTTGTTGCCCCCAAAAATGTCTAAGCTAAGAGCATTAGACCCCTTTCTAAGAAAGCTAGTGAATGTGTACGGCATCAAAGACAAAAATAACAAACAAAAAACGGAGAACTTTGTTCTAATTTTCGAATACAAACAACAGACGTCTTTCGACTGAGAACGAATCAAATTGCACTGGAGTGTATGAAGTGAAAGCCTAAATGCAGGAACATAGGAGATGGACATAAGAAGTGTTGGCGGTCGGCAGTCAGGCCAAGAATGATCATGGCTGGCCGGACACCGATCACTCCCTTATATTTTATTTTATTTTATTTTATTTTATTTCATTTTATATATTCATTTTTCTTTCTCTTCTTTCTTCTCTTCTATTACTTATTTCTCCCCTCATTTATATATCCCTCACATACTGTACCCTCCACACATTCTCATTGAATCTTTGCGTCAACATGTACCTCCTTGTGACTATGTAGCCTTGAATCTTATCCAGATATCCTCCGCTTGAAGAACAGCCGGTGGTGTACACTTCATGAGTGTGCATCTTGGAGTTCGTAACGCCCTCACCAATAGAATAAGTACTATCTTTTAAAAAAAATACATCCTGGTGTCCATTTATTCGCCTCCGCCAACACCTCTGATGTCCATCTCCTACGTTCCTGCCTTTAGTCCAAAGACACCAGTTGTTATTTCTTGTTCTTTGTATTCGTAATTGGGTACCATGTTCTCCCATTTTTGTCTTTGTTGTCGTACACATTCACTAGTTTTCTTACAAAGGAGTCTAATGCTCTTTGCTTAGACTTATTTGGGGGTAACCAGATCGCATCATCTCAAGTATAACTGCCCAAAATTGTGGTGACATCTGGCACTTCATTGAAGAAAGAAAGCCATCAATGTCCCGTCTTTTTTTGCCTGTCCTTTTAATTGTTGTTTCTCT
>NW_026327550.1:0-282 GCF_001194135.2 Octopus bimaculoides
CACACACACACACACACAAGCACACACATATATATGTAATAAATACATACAAACATATACGCATACACGTGCTTGCCCGTTTGCCTGTGTGTTTTGAAGATATTCTCAAATTAAAAACTTTGTAATATTTACTTAAGCTTAAGAAATAATATATGTATAAAAAAAAATGAAAATAAAAATGCTTGATCGTATATTCCTCACAATGTACTGAGTACACTTTTGCGTCTGTTCGTAAAATCATAAGTGCTAATATCTATCTATCTATCTATCTATCTATCTATC
>NW_026327551.1:0-255 GCF_001194135.2 Octopus bimaculoides
AATGAAGCTCGTCGTGTACATGTATATGTATTATATCTGTGTTTGTGTCTGTGTTTGTCCCTCTACCACCGCTTGACAATCAGTGTTCGTGTGTCTACACCCTCGTAACTTAGCAGTTCTACAACAGGCACCGATAGAATAAATTCCAGGCTTTATAAAATAAGTAGTGGAGTCGATACATTCGACTAAAAATTCTCCTAGACGGTAATTTGGCATGACTGCAATCTAATGACTGAAACAAGTAATATATATATA
>NW_026327552.1:0-277 GCF_001194135.2 Octopus bimaculoides
AATCTTGATATCTAAAAGTGGAGGCTGTATGAGAACACAGAATACTGCGTTATTCACCTTGAGACGATCTCTCATAAGGACTCGTGATATATCAAAGCACTTAAGAGCATTTCGTTGACAGACGAGAACCGTAAGTTACGGCCGACGGAACAACCACTTTCTTGTCTGTCAGCAGTATAATTACGAGTGATATTGCGAACCAGGAGTCCTTATGAGAGATTGTTTCAAGGTAAATAAAGCAGTATTATGTATTCTTACGTATATATATATATATATA
>NW_026327553.1:0-258 GCF_001194135.2 Octopus bimaculoides
AGAGGCCTACATCAAGTGCCTGGAGGAAGTTGTGCTGCCCTGGGTCAAGAGGATGGCTGCTGGAACACCCTATGTCAAGCAACAGGACTCTGCACCATGCCACACAAACAAACGAACCCAGTCCTGGCTGTCAGACAACTTCCGCAACCACATCACCCCTAACATCAGGTCACCTAGTAACCCAGACTGCAATCCCCTTGATTATTATGTGTGGAGCACAGTTGAGCGAGAGACCAACAAAACTTCTTGTAACACCAA
>NW_026327554.1:0-350 GCF_001194135.2 Octopus bimaculoides
ATGCGGTAGAGAACAAGGAATATGAAGTAAGCCGGTGATTTGAGAGAAACGGCAGAAATGGCTAACCAAAAGCTTTGCCGTTATTTATTATTGTCCCTTTAGGTTTCGTTTTCAAATAATGCCAAAATCGAGATTACCTTTTATTCTCCCTGGGGTCGCAAGAATTAAGTAGAGGCAACATATTATATCACTATGTTATTATAACCAATCGATTATGCGTTTCAAGAAAAACACCAGTTACTTTGCACCAAAGGGAGAGATCGATATTATATATATGTAGATATATTTATATATATATATGTGTATATATGTGTATATCTATCTACGTCTATATCTATCTATCTATCTAT
>NW_026327555.1:0-599 GCF_001194135.2 Octopus bimaculoides
ATACATACAAATACCTGTCATTTTTTTTTATTTGGTGTGTGTGTGTGTGTGTGTGTACTTAATAAGTTCTGTACTTATTAACATTTTTTTATTTAGTGTGTATGTGTGTGTGTTGCCCACATATATATACACTTAAGACTTAGTTTTGGGTTGGGAGTTTGATCTGCAGAGGTCATTATTATTATTATTCAGATTAACACCCGCACGATTTTCATTAGGGTGTTAGGGTTACGGTTTTGGGGTCAAGGTTACGGTTTTAGGGTTACGATGAGGGTTAGTCTTACGGTTACGGTTTTAGGGTTAGGGTTACGTAATCGTGCGGGTGTTAATCTGAAAAATCACCGAAATGTGAAAACTACCGACCCTCCCATCTGTTATAACTTTTGTTGTTCTGTTTAATATGTACATAGATTATGCTTCCAAACAAGAGAGTTTGCTGGGGAAAGAAAGCAACCGGTTTAAAAAGACACCAACAGACTGCAGCAATTCACCACATTCCAGAAGCTACTTTGAGCATAATGCAAAATGGTGCATCAAATTCTACTGCCCATCTGATAGAATTCTGGCAGAACTGTGTAGCAACAGATCGCCAGCAATTG
>NW_026327556.1:0-457 GCF_001194135.2 Octopus bimaculoides
TATATATATATATATATACATATACATATATATATATACATATACATACAGACACAGATACACACGCAAGCACATTTGAATATATAAGCATAAACATTTATATTGATGTATACATATGCCTATAATGCATGATCCACAAGTTAGTGTTGAACTCAAAATCAAAAGGCTGCGAGATTGATTTCCATATTTGGGCAACACATGGTGTCCTTCAACAAGGTACTTCACCTCATGTTACTCCAGTTTACTTACTGAGAGTGAGTAGCTTGTTAATGTTGATGCAACTCATGTTCCCTTTTAGTTGTCACATCCTTCAGGCTCTGCTGGGTGCGCACAAGGATGTTTAAAACCAGTTAGTAAAAGCATAGTGCACATCATCTAAGTTATAATTATATATATATGCTCTTTTGCTTGTTTCAGTCATTCGACTGTGGCCATGCTGGAGCACCGCCTTTTAGTC
>NW_026327557.1:0-214 GCF_001194135.2 Octopus bimaculoides
TACATACATATATACATACATACATATATATACACACATACATACATACATATATACATGCATGCGTGCATACATACATATATTCAAACCTACATACATACATGACTTACATACATATGTGCATGCATACATACATACATGCATTCATACATACATACATACGTGCATACATACACACAGACAGATATATGCATACATACATACACACACACAC
>NW_026327558.1:0-230 GCF_001194135.2 Octopus bimaculoides
CTATTCCCTTGGAGAGCATGAGATTCATGGCTGTGCGAACTGCCAGCGATACAATGCAGAAGAGATAATGAGTCCAAATTCATAGAACGCCCCATTGATAGAGCAATACATAGGCCAAACAAAAAACAGTCTACGTAAAAGAATGGTTCTGCACAGATCTCAGATCAAAATCCCCCATAGCAGAAAAATAGCATTCAGCCAACACATAGACATTTGCGCCAATAACAAAA
>NW_026327559.1:0-223 GCF_001194135.2 Octopus bimaculoides
CGCCCACACAATAAACTTCAAATTCGCTCTCCGTATCTACTGGGAGCGCACGAAAAGTGCATTGTCAAAAGATTGACTCACACTTGCTACATCTAAAAAAATATTGAATGAACCCTTTTCTTGGAGTGTGATATATTGTTTGCATTCCGTTTTCATTGTTGTGATTGCACCCGATTTTCATCATCATATTGTTACATATTACACTTCCTTTCATTTATTATTT
>NW_026327560.1:0-397 GCF_001194135.2 Octopus bimaculoides
CCGCATCTCCCACACTAGATCACCACAGAATAAACAAGACTAGTGGTAATAGCAAACTGCAGTCATATGGAAGTAGCCAACCTTCTAGAGATCTAATGCGGTCAAATGAGAGCTTCCTCGGGAATATCAAAATGATAGCTACCAGGGGAATATCCAAATTATTTTAATTTTCGAAACTTGATGGGAGACATAAACCGCAGCAAGAAGGAAACATTGAATTTAAAGAGAGGTAATTTAAAACAGGCATAACAAGATTCTTCTAAATTAGAAATGGAAGTAATCAATGACATAGCGTGAAACTGATGTCTGTTTATCCAGAAACGACATAGGAGACTACAAATGTCTTGATATATTGTTGTTGTTGTTGGCACTCCGTCGCTTACGACGTCGAGGGTTC
>NW_026327561.1:0-276 GCF_001194135.2 Octopus bimaculoides
GGGGACAGTATCAGAAGGCATCAAGAGGAACATAAAGGAAATTGGAATAGGGTCTCCAGTAGAGCTGTTACAAACGTTTTACCTCCTTGGCACGGCCAGAATAACCAGAGAAGTATTAGAGAGCTGAAGAGAATGGATAGTATGGTACCGCATGCTGCAGGCAGTAAGTCTGCTACCCATGCAGGAGTCCAAGAGCTACAAAAAACAAAACAAAAAAAACTGTGACAAAAAGAATAAATAATAATTCTTTCTACTGGAAGCACAAAGCCTCAAATT
>NW_026327562.1:0-313 GCF_001194135.2 Octopus bimaculoides
CTAAAATTACAACACCTAAAGTTTTTGATGTAGGCATATAAGCTTCAGCCTAGCACCTTACATTGCAGAGGAGCACCAATATTGTGAAACCTTCTGGTGTAATTTTTTAACCAGGCACTTCCAAGCTTTACATAGCCTAGGGTCTCACTAAGTTTAACCCTGGCAATGATCCCTGCCTATGTTTTAGCTCAGATGTTGAACTGCACAAATTTAAATCGACAACTAGCTGTCTCATATTATCAGTCTAGGTAGATCAAAAAGAGAACCTCCCGCTACAATCGGCTAGAAATAGCAGCCAGATTTTCCTCAGACC
>NW_026327563.1:0-443 GCF_001194135.2 Octopus bimaculoides
TTTGTTCGACTAAAACCCTTCAAGGTGGTGCCCCAGCATGGCCACAGTCCGATGACTGAAACAGATAAAAGATAAAAGATGATATGGGAACGAGTAAATATATACCAGTAATATACTAGTTCGATTCAATCAACTATATCAAGGTTTTCATTAGAAATTTGTGGGCCTCGAACCAAAAATTAGAAATCAATATTTATCGATCTGTGAAAAATTTGCTTCAATGTACTTTAGGTTGAATAGTTTTGTCTTGGATGGAAGATATTGTTCATTGACTGTTATATTTCGAGTGTTGAACTATGTTTCTATAACAGTTCAATGATTCTATTAACGATCGGCTGGTTGAGATCCCTGAAAGACTAGCCGTGCAGGGAGAATAATCATCGTAGGCTAATCATTTCGTATACAAACTTACGAGTTACAATCGTAAAGTCTTATATATATAT
>NW_026327564.1:0-210 GCF_001194135.2 Octopus bimaculoides
ATATATGTATATATATATGTATATATATATGTATATATATATTTAAATATACATACGTATATATATATTTAAATATACATACGTATATATATATATTATACATCACATATATATGCATATATATATATGCATAGTGCCGGTGTACAGTTATGATATGAATATATAAGCTTGTCTGAATGCATAATCTTCATTGCAAGTAAAAGCAATAAA
>NW_026327565.1:0-614 GCF_001194135.2 Octopus bimaculoides
TTTTTCACGCTGACTACTTGATAACTTCTTATAAAGATTTTATCCTATATTATATTATAAATAAATAGAATATATTCAGTGCTGAATATTATTTTGTATAAGCACATGTTACTGAGATGCAACCGGATAAGTTCAAATCTCTTTCACGGATATATAATTATGAACAGAAGTCATCGTACTATGTTGGGTACATCGTGGTATGTTGATTCTTGTTTATTTTTATGTGTGCCGACCATCCGTGTACTGATGAACAAAAGATGCAGCTTACTTCACAGTTTTGCTGTATTGATTGAGAAACCAGTGGTTTGCCGTTAAGTTAAATGTTTTTAGGAGATTAATTTTTGAAAGTTGCATTTCCTCGCTTTCGGTAAATATGTTGCTTATTTTTTGGTAGTTTTTGAAATTATATATATGTATATATATTAGCAATGCACCCAGCCGTTGCCCGGGTATTATGACCTACAGCCACATTGTATTATTTGTTCCGTTCTTATGCGCAGAATCGGCACACGAGGAGCATAAAGCAAACAACTATTCTTTACATTATTTACATTATTTACATTTGAATATATTTTGCGAAGCGAGTCAAATATAACTCTTAATCATTATTTACA
>NW_026327566.1:0-258 GCF_001194135.2 Octopus bimaculoides
TGTCAATCATTTAATATCTTACTAATTAATATAAGCATCATTTTCCTATAAATATAGCATTTGTACGTATATACACAACAACCGTGTGTATATACGAACAAATGGGTGTATATAAATGCGTGTGTGTGTGTATCTATGTGTATGCATGTTTGTGTATGTATGCGTGTGTGTACACATGTATATGTATGAAATTATGTATGTGTAGGTGTGTATATGTGTATATAGATGTACGTGTGTATATATATGTATGCACATGTA
>NW_026327567.1:0-483 GCF_001194135.2 Octopus bimaculoides
CATCCTGGAATATTCGTCGTAACTTTTCATAGTCTGGTTCTTCGTCGTATTTTAGTTTTTCAATAGTTTTGAAGTAAGTTTTTAAAGTTCCAAATGGAATTTTTGAAAGATTCTTTAATAGCACTTCCTTCTCATGTTTCACTTGTTCTTTATTTTCCAAGTATTTCTCCCAAGGTAAACTCCCTGTAAGCCATTCATACATACAGAATCCCAGAATTTGGAAATCTCCTCTTCGAGATGGATCAGCACCTTCATGAGCATCCAGACTCGTATATAACAACGTTCCATTATGAGCTTTCTTCTTCTCTGGTTTATACACCTTGTGTTTGCCATTTAGAAATATCTTCGCAGCCAGACCATAGTCTATCAGATATACCTTATCTATTTTATTACTATCTGCAGCAAATAATATATTACCGGCTTTCAGGTCGGCGTGGACGTAGCCATGGTGGTGGATACACTCTAAAGCATCTATCATTTGTT
>NW_026327568.1:0-1994 GCF_001194135.2 Octopus bimaculoides
TTCTCTTTAACCCGGGCAAAGCCAGGTATTTCTGCTAGTATATATATATAATTTATATGCATATATGTTTATACACTTAATTGATAAACTTCTGGAAAGTTTTACAGATTTTTACAGTTCCAGTGATGGCTTTGATCTGTAGTCAGTTTTCTCCTTTCTGGGTTTGAGAAGACTAATTTCTCAAGATTGGTATTTAGGCAGTGTGTTACATATCTATGTCATTATTCAGTTTATTTCAAGATTTCTTGCTAATAGAAAAAGAACAGGTTTCTAACTTAGATCCAAGGTTCCTTCATTGGAATTTCAATATTAACAACAGGGTATTTTGTTTGTATGTATGTATGTATGTATGTATGTATGTATATATGCGTAGATTTGTATGCTTTATGTATGTATTCTCATGCATATAGCTACATATCTAGACATGCTCATATATATTTAAATGATAAACTTCTGGAAAGTTTTACAGATTTTTACAGTTCCAGGGATGGATTGGATTTTACAGTTCCAGGGATGGTCATCGAATTAGCTTTTTCCTTTCTTATTTTGAGATTTTCTCAAGACTGGTATTTAGGCAGTGTGTTACATATCCCAGGGCCCCATTAACTACAGGTATAAACCTCAACTTGTAATCGGAATCGAGCAACTGCATATTTCTCAATAGTTCAGCGTAGGTATTCTCTTTTTCACTGATCGTATGTATGTATGTATTGATCTCTAACATAGGCGCAATCGTTTGCATTTTGGAGTAGGGGTATACTGCACTTTATTGACACAAGAAGTTAACGAAGTTAACAGTAGTCATATTAAAGTAAAAACAAAATATGGTTGACACATATCAGTCTTGATACAATGATATCCATCGTCGGTAAATGAAAATTTGTCTGGTCAATCAATAGTCACTATTGTATGACGGTAATGTACACTAGAAACAGTCATTTTCTCAGCCCCCCCCAAAAAAAAAGGTGGGGGTCTGAATATTGTTGAAACAAATATTTTTTTTACTTTGTTTAATTATATTTCAGTTTAGAGGAAAATAGAAAGATCTTTACTATTAACTGTGTAGTGCTATACCATATTACTAAAGATGAAATGTGGAAATACGTGTACAATACTCTGAACACATCGCAGACATTATGTAACCTGAGAATTGAGTCACGTAACCTGAAATTAATTGATGAAAGTAAGTGGTGTGTTTCTCATTATTTTTATCTCCATCACCATCATCATTACCTTCATCTTCGTTATTGTAATCGTCAATGCCGTCGTCGTCGTCGTCTTCATCATCATCATCATTATCATCATCATCATCATCATCATCATATCATCATCATCATCTCATCACACGCACACACACACACACACACACACACACACACACACACACAGTATACAATAGTATACAATAGTGGAAGGAAGGAATGAAAGAAAGGGGCAGCCATCTAATCTTTTTGGAAATACAGCTCCACTCAAAATATAACTCCAACAAAAAGAACCCAAAATTTCAACCTAATGGCCATGACAATGACATTATCAACAGCAATAATAATGGTTTCAAACCTTGGTACAAAGCCATCAATTTGAGTAGATGGGGGCGTAAGTCGATTACATCAACATCAAGTACTCAACTGGTACTTAATTTATCGACCTCCGACAGGATGAAAGACAAAGTCGACATCGGCGAAATTTGAACTCAGGACGGACAAAATGCCTCAAACATTTAATACCATTAGCAGAAATAGCAACTACAGTACCAACATTCCTATCAGAAATTAGGGTCAGAGTCGTTTGTGGTCGTTTAGTTACCATGTTTATGGTATCAGCTGGAAACAGTTTGCCTCCTGGTAGGCTGACAATGATTGCGTTGATATGAATTTTCGTAGTGCACTCCTACCTTTACTCTACCACTTGCACGCATTAACGTTCTGTATACTGTCCTACATACACTCACGCGTATACAAACACACACACACACACACACACACACACACACA
>NW_026327568.1:2004-4345 GCF_001194135.2 Octopus bimaculoides
AGAGAGAGAGAGATACGTGCTGTGAAGTGTGACACGTAGCCAAGGTTGTGACAAAGTACCATGTCCCTCAATCCAGTCCTATATTCTGCAAAGTCTAACGCAGGGCATAAAACCACGACAAATGTTTGTGTACGGAATACCAGCCACGTCAAATTATTACTAAAATTTAGAAATCATATGAATTTTATACTTGAAAAAACCCAATCTTCTTTCGGCAGATTACTCCCAGGATAACATAACTACTTGTTTAAACATCATATAATCTTCTTAAAACTCCTCTTTAATGTTAAGCAAAATACCAAAAAGAGTAAAGTAATACCGTTACATATTCACTACATATCCACGTTATGCAAATCATCAACAACATCGGAGGCAAACCGTGGTGAGAGGTAAATAAACAGAGCACAGACGTTCGAGGCCACGCTTTTCCTTTGTAAGTGGTACAATACGCGTTGCCATTCTTACAGACACGTACGCTTCTCAACGTATACTATTGAGGAGGAATGGAGCGACAGAAGCAAGGACAAAACTTTGTAGGCAATACAGCTCCATCGTCAAACACTCCAACAACAACCAAAAATTCCAGCCTAGACTCTATGACAATAACACTGATAGCAACAATAATGATAACACCATTAACAAGAATGACAGCACCAGTACCAGCATTCCTGTCATAAAGAATTGTCACAGACGCTTGTGGTCGGGTTGTTGTCAAGTTTGTGGTATCAGCTGGAAAATATATTTGTTTTCATAGCAAACCACTTTCGAGCGAATTGCTTAGTGTTAGGGTTAAGCCTGACTTGCCTCGACCGAGATTGTTTAATGATTCTAAAATGTCCTTATTTTACATATTCTCGGGATTTTATGTTACGATGGGAAACTATTTCCCCGTGTTTGTTGATAATAAATCGTATAAATCGTGTATCATTGTTCTCAAATCAGCCAGCATAACCAAACCCTTACAAAGACACCAACTACTACTACTTGGAATGCCACCCTTACCGATTTCAACGTTATCAATATCAATGTGTTTCCTTTTATATAAACCACATTATTGAACTCTCTCCTACATATCCCATATCTATGTTCTTTTTCAGTGTTTTGTAAAGAAGACACAACATCAACTGAAAATGATACTTTCAATTGGCCAATGACAAAAGTTGGAACGACTGTGAAGATTCCCTGTCATGCAAATGTAGCAACAAGACGTTGGTCCGTTTCTAGTGCTTTACTTCTAATAATATTTTTATAGTTTTCATTATTGTGCTTTTTATGAGAGAATGTTATACGGTATAATAAATAAACATTTATTGAGATTAAGAGGATAGTATTAAATTCCATCGGTTCAGATCTTTTATCACAGCTATTTTACCCAAAATAGGACAGAATTTGCTTTGGTTTGACTACCAAGGTTTGCTTTGTTGTCAATAATAAACATTGCTTTAAAGCATTTCTTGTAAAGGTTCGTGTAAGTGCCAGAAGAAATAAATAAAATAATTTAAGAAGGAACATATATATTCAGACATAGACAAGATTCATCAATAATTCTGTTGATTTCAGGCTAATATTATTTATTCGATTTTATGATTACTGTGGATCAACCTGCTTTGTTATTATACGGTGGTGAACGAAGAAAGTAGATCAGCGTGGGACTTGATCCATGCCATTCGACAGTCTAAACCTCCAAATTTTTATCTACTCAGTATTATAAGCTTTAAAAAGTAAGTCAGCCATTTGTGTCTGTATTAGGAAAGATACGTAAATCTACTGCTGATTTTGATGATGATAATGGTGACGGAATGTAAGCATATGATTTCCCCGCTCAACTTTGACTAACCGCCCTGTACCTTAATACTTCATTACCTGTACCATTGAAACCAATCTTATACTAAAGAATCATAACAACAAATTATTATAAATAAAAGCAGATGTTGCAATATTCTTTTAAGCCTTAAACTTTAGTTAGGAAATATTTTACGTTGGCTTTGAGGTTACGGAGATAGAGTAAATAAGAAATTACTGACAAAATACATTACAGTATTTATTCTCGATCCACTAGATTATGAGTTCAAATCACAACCAAGTCGATGTACTTCTTGTATTCCTCTGAGATTGACGGAATAAGAAAGAGTAAACACGTCTGACAATATTTTACATTTATTTTCAGCTCTTCCAGAACGGTTGTACATCAAGAAATGCCAACAAACCAAAATATGACATCACCAAAGTGTTCACCATTCACTGGGATCTGGCAAGAACCAGACATGTCGCAGTGTTACAATACGGAGGGGATCACTCGTGAACTAAAGAACATAAGCAAAGAAATTGATAAAGGTCAGTG
>NW_026327569.1:0-217 GCF_001194135.2 Octopus bimaculoides
ATTCTGCTCCTAATTAACTGGGCTATAACTCTTTCTGTCCCTTTCATGACCTGATCCAGCAACTTGATGCCTCTGTAATTACTTCTACCTGAGGCATCTCCTTTACCCTTGTGGCAGCTGACTATAATGCTGCTACACCAGTCATTGGGGATGACACCCTCCTGAATACCCTGATTAACTATTTGGGTGACTGGACTCTATCCTACCCAGCCAGATA
>NW_026327570.1:0-245 GCF_001194135.2 Octopus bimaculoides
CCCTCATCATTGCACCATGATGACCCATCCGACCCATGCCAGCGTGGAAAGCATAGTGCTAGTGCCACGTAAAAAGCACCTAGGACACTTTGTAAAGTAGTTTGTGTTAGGAAGGGCACCCAGCTGTAGAAATCATGCCAAAGCAGAGATTGGGGCTTGGTGCAGTTCTCTGGCTTTCTAACTTCTGTTTCCAGCATGGAAAATAGTGTTAAGTGGTGATGATGAGGATGATGGTATGTTTATAT
>NW_026327571.1:0-273 GCF_001194135.2 Octopus bimaculoides
TATATATATATATATATATACATATATGGACTGGACAATATATAATATATATATTTATATTATGTATGTATATATATATATGTTTATATACGTACGTGGACTGGACAATATATAATATATATGTATGTATATATACATATACATGTAAAGAGAGAAAGAGAGAGATAAGTTGGTATATTGCGGTAAATACAGCATTGACAAAAATTGTTACTATAACACATTGTATGCGTGTGTACACACACATACATACATACATACATACATACATACATA
>NW_026327572.1:0-437 GCF_001194135.2 Octopus bimaculoides
AAAAAAAACTTCAAAGCGGTGTTACAGGAAGACTGCAGTCAAATGAGTGAAACAAGTAAAAGAATGAAAGAATGAAAGACTGAAAGAATGAAAGAATTAGCGATGGAAGTAGTAATAATACCAATTTGAAAAGCCTACTGGTTATTTGCGATATCAACGTGAATAAAAGATGCCGAAATTCTATACATTACAGCGAGATTTTACTCGGATGCTGAGAGTGGTGCTTACAACTGATGAATTCCAGGACAAGGAAATGACGCGATATGGGAATCCCGCTGCTTATGATACACGAATTTCGTCTGTTACAATCTCTGTCTGTGCTTTTATGCTCCAAGCGCTTATATGGGAGGATCTCTCAACGCTAATAATGCAGTATTCGGTGTTTTAAAGAGACATCTATGTTTAGTTGGATATAAAGATTACTTTTTCATAGTCCC
>NW_026327573.1:617-733 GCF_001194135.2 Octopus bimaculoides
TATATATATATATATATATATATATATATATATATATATTGATGTATGTATGTGTGTGTATCTATATATATTTATATATCTATATATAAATATATAATCTACATACTTATAGATTA
>NW_026327574.1:0-246 GCF_001194135.2 Octopus bimaculoides
AGATGGAAGTACAAATTAGTTCACCATAAATAGTCATCCATACATTATTGGATTATTGTGACAAAGGCGGTTAAAACACGAATATATATCTCTCAGCTTCCATGATTAGTATTTTGTGGCAGCTCGAAGCGAGATGAAAAGCAAACCCGAGCAACCGGAGGTTTTATTACAAAGGGACGCATACATGCATATATCCATAAATACATACATACATTCATTCATACATACATACATACATACATACAT
>NW_026327575.1:0-337 GCF_001194135.2 Octopus bimaculoides
TCAATATGAAAGCAAGTTATTAAGTTAAGATACAGTTATTTTCTAAATAAAAGCAAACAAAATTTCAAGACAGCTCGACATATAACGATTGATTATCAGTATTCTTATAAACAGAAATGACGGGCAAATGATTATAACTATTGATCAATGAAAAAAAAATTGTTGTTTGAAAAGGCTAAGTTTTCGTGAAGATATTTACTCATTACACAATATGCCATTAAACATATTATAGAAACGAGGAGATAAATTAATATCAGTTTCCCATTCCGTTTTTCTAATTTGGAAATTAACAAGCATTGCAGTGAGATTTCAAATTTAAGATAATTATATATATATA
>NW_026327576.1:0-224 GCF_001194135.2 Octopus bimaculoides
AATAATAATAAGTATGACAAAAACATTAAAAAGAAAACGAGAATCCAAATGAAAAATAATAGAAAATTTTCAAAAGGCTTATAGACTTTTCTAGATCGTTGTATTTACGTTTCTTATAGATGAGGAACATATAAATCTAGAACTTCATTCGCTTCGTATAAAATATTATTATACCTGGCGCAAGAGTGGCTGTGTGGTAAGTAGCTTGCTTACCAACCACATGG
>NW_026327577.1:0-316 GCF_001194135.2 Octopus bimaculoides
TCGATATTTGGGTTCCACATAAATTGAAAGAGATTCACTTAACGAATCAACATTTGTGGTATGCACCTCAAACGCAATGAAATCGACCTTGTTTTGAAACGAATCATCACTGGTAATGAAAAATCGATTGTCTACAATAACATCAATCGAAAACGATCATGCTCCAAGCATAATGAACCAGCAAAAACCACATCGAAAGCTGAATTTTGTGTCTGTGCTTGTCCCTGCACCATCGCTGAACAACCGATCTTAGTGTATTTATGTCCCCGTAACATAGCGGTTCGGCAAAAGAGACCGATACAATAAGTACCAGGCT
>NW_026327578.1:0-409 GCF_001194135.2 Octopus bimaculoides
ATAATAATAATAATAATAATAATAATAATGATGATGATAAAAATAATAATTTATAATTTATAATTTATTATTATTATTATTATTATTATTAAATAACGATAATAATAATGATAATAATAATAATGATAATAATAACAATAAAAATAATAATAATAAAATGAATAAGAGTAATAAGAAGACGGAGCAAAAAAAAGTCTAAATAAAAAAACAATATGGAGAACAAACAGTTGTAATAACAATAACAACAGCAACAGTAATAGCTAAAACATTAAAGTGTGATAAAAAAACAAAACAAAACAAAGAGGCAGAAATAAGGAACTAATGTTAAGCAATTAATGTTCCCTTGGTGATGACCTTTTGTTTCATCTGACCTCGGAAGCTCATCTGAATCACTGGTTAACAATATATA
>NW_026327579.1:0-810 GCF_001194135.2 Octopus bimaculoides
ATGGAAAACGGACATTAAATGATGATGATGAAGAGTCTTAAAGAAAACCCAGCAGAACAGTGTTTGAATGATTCTTGTATTATGCTTAACCACAGTCTTGTGTTAGTTCCTTTCCATCTGGGCCAAAGTTTTCTCTGAATTTGAAGTTCTTCGTAGTATCTACAATCAGATTGTCCTCTGGAGATTTTTCATTTTTCTCTTTCGTTTACAAGATTTTTGATGTGAACTTGTGTGTTGAAACAGATTTTGTTGTATCTTGGGTGGGGGGTCAATATGTCAAGGGTAAACACATGCACTGGTTCTATTTCACTTTACTCTATTCTTTCTATTTTATTCTATTTTTCAATTGGTTATCCATTTGACCAATTAACTAATTGACTGCCTTATTAATCATTCAGTTACAAGTGTTAACAAAAGACTTTTGACAAATCAAGCCAATCAAACAATTAATCAAACAATCAATCAATAAATTGGCTAAATTATTAACCAATTGCAATTGCAAATAAAGAAATGAAATAGAACCAGTGCATGTGTTATTATTGGCATAATGACCCTACTATGACAGAGCAAAAGTGTATTTATTCTATTTACTAATGCCATTTACTCACCTAATACACATGCATTTTTACATACATTTTGGCATCTTAAGAATAAGGATGATTTGCTTTTTGTTTATGAGTGTCATTGCTAATATTTCCAGGGTTTTTAATGTTTTTTTTTATTCACAGGTATTAATTCTTGTAGCAGTAAACCCTGCAGCCATCTTTGCTTACTGTCCAAAGCAGCCAAAGGTTACAAGTGTGTATGTCC
>NW_026327580.1:0-699 GCF_001194135.2 Octopus bimaculoides
CGTTTATTTATATATTTCTTGTAGTAATTGTGGAAGTGGTTATCGTTGTTATAATAAATAACATCGGGAAATTTCTCTGGTGCACCTTCTGCATGAAAGTTTTATAGTTAAGTCCAGGCGAACATATCCGAGAAAATGAAACGAAAATAATTTTGATGTATTTTCGTTAATTGAAGCCAGAACGGTAATGAGAGAAAAATCGGCACAGTGCTAATGAACATTCAGTGTCGGAAGGAGTAAAGGGACAGAATTCCTGAAACTACCAAACAAGAAGAGGTGGAGCAGGAGTCATTACTACTGTGTTGTGGTTATAAATATTGTTGTTATTGTTGGTGTTGGTGTTTTCGCTGATGCGGATGGGAGCCGAAGACAGTTGGAATGTCAATCTGCAAATCAACAATTATTCGCTTATGTATGTATGTATGTATGTATGTATGTATATACATACATACTTACATACACCTATATATATGTATATATATACATACATATATATAAACATACATACATACGTATATATATATATATATATATATATGTATATATGTACATATATACATACAATTATATGTCTCAGTGTGTGCGTATAATAGCTTTTGTTTTGTTTCAGTCATTGAACAACGGATATATTTGTGTATGTATGTATATATATATATATATATATATAATATGATATATATATATATATATATATATATA
>NW_026327580.1:1420-2051 GCF_001194135.2 Octopus bimaculoides
ATATATATATATATATATAAATGTATGTGCATACATGTCCATTCATAATTATGTATATGCAATTTTGTGTGTGCATATGTGAATGTGTGAATGTATGTGTGTGTTGTGGTGTGTGTGTGTGTGTCTGTACAACAAAACCGCAACATCAATATAGCAATATTATGAGACATTCACAACAACAGCAGCAACTACAAGAAAAAAACAACTCAAAAAAAGAGTTAAAAAACAAGCAAATCTGAAGTCGAACCTTAACTAGAAAGAATAAGAAAATTAAGAAAAGAAGAGAGGGTTGGGACAGAACCCTATATAGCCATTAAAGGGATGATAGACATCCCCCCACCGCCATTAAATAGGGGACAAAACCCCATAACTCCATTAAAAACGCAAAATATATAAGAATGTTGGCTTTTTGCAAATGTTCCTTTTTTATGTTTCTATATCGAATAATATCAAATATGATGTGTATTGAAACACACGTACTTATACATACATACATACATACATACATACATACATACATACACACATACATACATACATACATACACGTATATATGTAGCTAGATATAAATATGTATACATGTGTGTGTGTGTGTGTATATACATATATACATACATACATATATATATA
>NW_026327581.1:0-225 GCF_001194135.2 Octopus bimaculoides
CTATCTGTCTGTCTGTCTGTCTGTCTGTCTATTTATCTATCTATTTGTCTGTCTGTCTATCTGTATAGCAAGGTAGAGAGTCAGACAAAGAGAGAGAAAGAAAGAGGAAGAGAGAGAGAAGAGGAGAGAGAAAGGAAGAGAGATAGAGAGAGGAAGAGAGATAGAGAGAGGAAGGGAGATAGAGAGAGGAAGAGAGATAGAGAGAGGAAGAGAGATAGAGAGAGG
>NW_026327581.1:345-469 GCF_001194135.2 Octopus bimaculoides
GAGAGGAAGAGAGATAGAGAGAGGAAGAGAGATAGAGAGAGGAAGAGAGAAATTAGTATATATAAGTATATACATGCATCTATGTATGTATATACATGTGAGTACATATATGTGTGTATATAAA
>NW_026327582.1:0-486 GCF_001194135.2 Octopus bimaculoides
GTTGAAAAACTTCGATAATGCAAATATGTTAATAGTTACCAGGGTAGCAATAATTTCACACAAAAACTGGGATATTATACCCGGCTAAGGTGTAGAAATTCTATGTTAAAGTGATGTATTTTGAGATAATAAAAAGAATAATAAATGGACCAAAACTCATACAATCAATAAGTTCCTTTCATTCCTACATATGTTTCAAAAATTACATGCACTCTACTCCGAAGGCGTAAGAGATGATGGTATATACATATAATTTTATCATCAGGGAACCATATTAGAAATGCAAGACTTGTGCTGAATGCTAAGGTTACGTACGGGGAATAACACTATATAGCTAAGTTAAATGACCGATAAAAACAAGAAAACTAGTTTACAGGGAGCTGTTTAGGGAGAGAGGCTATGAACGCTATGCTACGTGTTTAAATTAAAATAAGACATAATGAACCGCAGAAAATTCTTAAAGTTAATAATAATGGTAATAAAAAT
>NW_026327583.1:0-406 GCF_001194135.2 Octopus bimaculoides
TACGCTTTGTCCCAATTCCACTGGTTCTGAAATAAAGAAGTAAACCATTATTATTCACTGGCAGAATAGGATACAACTTAATCACCCATAACAGATTCATTGTCTTTAGAACCCACCACTCACTCGCATGATCTTTGGTTTTGTGCCAGGAAGAAGTAATACAGATGCCATCTTCTTAGTAACACAAAGGCAAGAGAAGTATTTAGCTAAAAGTAAGCCATTGTAGGTGGCATTTGTTGGACCTGAGAGCCTTCAACATACTCTCCTACTCTGGGATGAGGTGGTCTTTAAAGAAGCTAGAGGTACATGGCTTGTGAAAGCCAAACAAGCCATGTACAGGGGTACTATCAGTCAGGTGGGAGGTGGTCATGAGTACAGCAATGGACTTTGGGTAGATCTACATGTG
>NW_026327584.1:0-465 GCF_001194135.2 Octopus bimaculoides
ACCGAACGAACGAACGTACGTAGGAAGGAACGAACGAACAAACGAACGTAGAAACGTCCGAATGAAGGAACGAACGTACTTACGTACGTACGGACGAACGGACGAACTTACGTAGGTACGTACGTATGAACGATTCAACGAACGAACGTACGTACGCAGGTAAGAAATAACGAAGGAACGTAAGTACGTACGTACGTAGGCAGGAAATAACGAAAGAACGGACGTACGGACGATCGTACGTACAAACGAACGTATTACGCAGACAGGAATTAGCGAAAGAACGTACGTACTAACGAACGAACGTACGAACGAACGTAAGTACAAACGAACGTACATATATACGTACGTACGAACGATTGAACGAACGCACGTATGTACGCAGATAAGACATAACGAAAGAACGTAAATACGAACAAACGTACGTACGTAGGCAGGAAATAACGAAAGAGCGTACGAACGAACGGA
>NW_026327585.1:0-356 GCF_001194135.2 Octopus bimaculoides
ATGTATGTATGTATGTATGTATGTATGTATGTATATATATTCTACATACACACACATATATGTATGTGTATATATATATATTCTACACACACACACATACACACATTGATAGATATATACAAGAATATATATATATGTGTGTGTGCGTGTATGCACATATGTATGTGTCAGGGGTTGCCGTGTGTACACACTGACTAGATACAGAACTCCCGTAATAATTATATGTAGATATATAGTTACATTTCTGGTTGTAGTTCGAAGCTGTTTCTATATACATATATGTGTGTGTGCGTTGAACACAAAACACTACGGATATATAAACAGTTTGACGTCACTACGCTTTCGTCTAATTAGTA
>NW_026327585.1:366-553 GCF_001194135.2 Octopus bimaculoides
TACGGATATATAAACAGTTTGACGTCACTACGCTTTCGTCTAATTAGTACGGCGTGCCCCTGATTAAGAAGAATTACTTAATTATAACATAGTATCGGTTCTATCATCTTTAGTCACTCTTGAAGTTATTGCAGGCATCGTCTACGTTTTGTTTGCAATGTCCTGTACCCAGATATACACCTATACA
>NW_026327585.1:765-868 GCF_001194135.2 Octopus bimaculoides
ATCTCGCTTTACCACTCTCGTTCTTCCTCTGTTACTACTACGTATCTCTTCCCCGCCCTCGTACTTCCTCTCTTTCTCTTTTCCTCTCGTTGCTCACCTATTC
>NW_026327586.1:0-291 GCF_001194135.2 Octopus bimaculoides
TATATGTGTGTATATATATATATATATATATACACACACACACATACACAAACATGCACACTTACATACATACATATATATGAACACACACGCACACACACATCCAAACACACATACATACCTATATGCTATATGTAGACAGCGGAATGTCATTCACTGAAGCATGCAGAGTACATTATTGTTTGGAATTTATTCAAGACAGACTGACCTGACTCAATATTGCTGTCTGGATACTGCCAAAACTAGACTAACAATACACAGATACATGCATACATACATACATACATACAT
>NW_026327587.1:0-226 GCF_001194135.2 Octopus bimaculoides
TCATCATCATCATCATCATCATCATTATCAACATCATCATCATCATCATTTCCCCCTCCTCCCCCATTACCACTATCTAACTCTCCGTGCTTCTTTCAACTACTAATACTTCTACGGCTATTATTTGATCTACCATCATTCCCATCACCATTAGCATGACCATTCTCACCAAATCCACCCTTCCAATTCACCCTGCCACATCCACAAGACATTACCCCATTCGGTA
>NW_026327588.1:0-223 GCF_001194135.2 Octopus bimaculoides
GCTTCAGCACAAAAGTCCTTGGTTTCAATGGCTGCTGAGCGTGACTGGCTTTGAACTGGTTGATCACCCTCTCTATTTTAATGATTTGGTTCCATGTGATTATCATCTGTTTTCCAATATAGGAAAAAAACCACTCAGCTGGGCACCAGCATCACTGTGATGATGGCATCTTGTCTGCTGTTGATGACCATTTTGACCAACAGAATAGCTTCTTCACCAGTGC
>NW_026327589.1:0-462 GCF_001194135.2 Octopus bimaculoides
CACACACACACACACACACACATATATGTACATTTTGTATAGATGTAACATTATGCATGTGTATATATGTGTCTATAGTATATATATACATATACATGCATATAAAGATGTATACATACACATATACATATAAGCAAATATATATGTATATATGTATATATACCACCAAATACCGTAAAGCAGGAGGGTAAATTTGAGGACAGCCTCAGACGCATAGAAGAGGTCTTGACAAATCTGGACCAACACATCAATATACTTTTCCTAGGCGACTTTAACCTCCCAAATGTTAAATGGCCTGAGGGTCACATCCTCTCTGGGATGTCACTGCATGAACAAAGCCAGGCAAAGTCTTTGTTAGAACTATCCCACATGCTGTTCATGGAACAAGTGATACTCCAACCAACCAACCAGAGGAAGTAATATTTTAGATCTCTGCTTCACAAACAATGTGAGCCTAATCCA
>NW_026327590.1:0-220 GCF_001194135.2 Octopus bimaculoides
CCCAAGAAAATCTAAGCTAAGAACACTAGATTCTTTGGAAGAAAGCAAGCACATGTATACGAAAACAAGGACACAGAAAACGGAGAAATGGTACACAATTACAAATAAAAACAACATGACATAAACAGCAGGTGTCTTTCGACAAACGATGAATTAAATTAAGCTGGCGTGTGTGGAAATGAAGCCTTACGGCAGGAACTTGAGAGATGAAAGTCATGGG
>NW_026327591.1:0-381 GCF_001194135.2 Octopus bimaculoides
CTCTTTCTTCTCTGTCTCTCTCTCTCTTTCTTCTCTGTCTCTCTCTCTCTCTGTTCTGTAAATAAATATTGTTGTGCCATGCACCATGTCTGCCTAACACATTCATCACCACCACCACCAGCACCACCACCATCATCATCATCATCATCATCGTCGTCATCATCATCATCATCATCATCATCATCATCATCATCACCATCATCATCGTCATCACCGTCATCATCATCATCATCATAGGCTTCCTCTCCTCTTCCTCCTCGTCATCGTCATCGTCATCGTCATCGTGGTCGTCGTCATCACCGTCATAATCAGCGGCTGTAGTCAAGAGTGGCAGGGGTGGTCGAGGGTGTAAGAGGAGCAGGGAGAGTAAAAGGGGGGGGG
>NW_026327592.1:0-216 GCF_001194135.2 Octopus bimaculoides
TATATATGTACATACATACGTATGTATACACACACACACATACACACACATACACATACACACATATATGCGCACATACACATACACTCATGCAAACGTACACGCATATACACACGTACAAATAACAATCTATCTACATCTATATATTTCTCTCTCTCTTTCTCTTTCTCCTTCTTTCTCTCTCTCTCTCTCTTTCTCTCTCTCTCTCTCTCTCTC
>NW_026327593.1:0-416 GCF_001194135.2 Octopus bimaculoides
GATGATGATGATGATGATGATGATAATGATGATGTTAGATTGATACTAATAACGATTTCATAATGACCGTTAAGTTTCCTTGTATTGGCTAAATTAGCGTCTACACATAATGAAGTAGTCATAAAGAGTGTTACGAGAGATGCAGTGCTCCATTTGGGTGGCACTTTAATAAATTCGACCAAATTAAAAACATAAGATATTGAAACAATAAACGCATACAGGCGTTGCGGTGGGTGTGTGGTAATGGAATAGCCTTCCAACCACATGGCTCCGGGTTCAGTCCGACTGCGTGGCACATTGGGCGGCTTGACAGGACGTAGACAGAAAACTGCACCAGATTTCAGTGACTGTTTTGTCATGATCTTTACGGCTGGATGCCCTTCATAACACCACCACCCACAGAGTGGTCTTATATA
>NW_026327594.1:0-174 GCF_001194135.2 Octopus bimaculoides
ATGATGATGATGATGATGATGATGATGACGACGACGACGATGATGATGATTAGGATGATCCTGATTAGGATGAGAACGATGAAGATGAGAGTGATGAAGATAATAGCGTTAATGTGGATGCTAAGGATTAGAATAATTACGACGCAGATGATGACGATGATGATGATGATGATG
>NW_026327594.1:345-493 GCF_001194135.2 Octopus bimaculoides
GACAGCAACAATAACATGAAGAAAAAAAACAAAAACCCCAGCAAAATCGTCAACTGCAACAACACCAGCAACATTAAATCAGCAACACCAACATCCTCAACAGCAGCAGCAGCAGAACAACAACAACAATAACAAAAACAACAATAAC
>NW_026327596.1:0-397 GCF_001194135.2 Octopus bimaculoides
GAAGAAAATTGGTAGGATTATCGTCGAATCCTCAATGTCGACAAAACTGGCCTATTCTGGAAAAAATCTCAACAAGAACTTTTCTGTGAAGAAAAGAGGCGACGACAACAGGTTATAAAGCACCCAGGGTTAGATTAACACTTCTACTCGGAGTAATGCCAAAGCTAAATGCAAATTAAAACCGATGCCAATTTGTCGTATAATGAACTCAAGAGCATTAAAAGGCAGTAACAAGCAATCCATTTCAGTAATTTGGAAACCGAATAAAAGGGCTTGAGTGACAAAGCAGTTGTTTGAAGAATGGTTCAATATACATTTTTGTTCCACATTTGTAAGATATTGCAAAAAATAATAATAATAATAATTTAGATTTCAAAGTTCTTTTAATTTTAGATAA
>NW_026327597.1:0-304 GCF_001194135.2 Octopus bimaculoides
CGAACGGACGCACGTACGTTCGAATTCCGCTCGAACGGTGCAGAGGGAAGATGAACGGTCGCACATACGTTCGAATTCCGCTCGAACGTTGCAGAGGGATGCCGAACGGACGCACGTACGTTCGAATTACGCACGAACGGTGCAGATGGAGGCCGAACGGACAGACGTACTTTTGAATTCCGCTCGAACGGTGCAGATGGAGACGGAACGAATGCACGTACGTTCTAATTCCGCTCGAAAGGTGCAGAGGGAAGACGAACGGTCGCACGTACCTTCGAATTCCGCTCGAACGGTGCAGATGGAG
>NW_026327598.1:0-201 GCF_001194135.2 Octopus bimaculoides
TTAACTCTTATTTTAGAATAAGCAGTGCTAGTTAGCAAACTCAGTCATTTTCGAGACCTCAATTAATTTTGCATTAATGTTCTAATTGCTAAAAAGCCACCCTCTTAATTTGTATGTCCATACATAGATGTGTGCGCGTGTGCGCGTGTGATGTTTCACTAGAATTATTATGTTTACGAGAGCTTGACAGGCATCTTCAGC
>NW_026327599.1:0-397 GCF_001194135.2 Octopus bimaculoides
CTCATAAGTAGGCTGGCAATACACCTCTGGCATAGACCACAAGTTAGGTCACACTTGACTTGCTGGGTCTTCTCACGCACAGCATATTTCCAAAGGTCACGGTCACTAATCATGGCCTCAGTAGGCCCAATGTTCGAAAGTCGTGCTTCACCACCTCATCCCAAGTTTTCTTGGGTCTACCTATTCCACAGATTCTTTCAACTGCCAGGGTGTGGTACTTTTTCACACAGCTGTCCTCATCCATTCGCGCCACATGACCATACTAGCACAGTTGTCTCTCTTGCACACCACATCTGATGCTTCTTAAATCCAACTTTTCTCTCAGGACGCTTACACTCTGTCGTGTTTGCACACTGACATTACACATCCAGTGGAGCATACTGACTTCATTCCTTGC
>NW_026327600.1:0-858 GCF_001194135.2 Octopus bimaculoides
ATATATATATATATAAATCTACACATCATTAACTAAACAATTTATAAATTATTACTTAACTAATAAGAACGAACCACTCTGCAATTCCAGAGTTTATTTAACAAATTCTCTCTTACTTATCCACATGCATTTTAAAATCTCTTTTGGCAGACATACATTTCCAAACATGCTCGGTTATAGAAAAAAATGCAAAAATCCTAATTCAGAAACCGACTCTTCAGTTAACCATTTCTAAAGGCCAAGCATCAGAACAGAAATATATTTCTCTGTATAATCTATAATCGATTTTCCTAGGTTTCTCAAACTAATAATGTTCAATACACAATTTGGAATCAATAAAGAGACCTTTTATAAAATTGCTTGTTTAATATTCAAAACTGCATTTATAGGTAAACACACATTTATACGTACATATTGACATACGAATAAACGCACTCATATACAATAGGACCGACACGTGAATAAATATTGATATGAGTGTATGTTGTGTGTATGTACATACTTACATACAAACATACATACGTATATGTACATGTATATATGTGTGCGTGTACGTATGTATGTGTCTATATACATATACGTATATACATATATGTATATAAACATATGGCTATGTATATGTACGCGTGGTGTGTATATACACATACATACATCTACACATATATATACATATACATATATGTATGTGCGTGTGTGTAAATATATATATGTCTATGTACATACATCAACTCACCTTCATTTATATATCTCTATCTATCTATCTAGCTATCGGCCGATCGATCCATCGACCAATCAATCAATCAATCACTCAATCAAACAATCTATCTATCTATCTATCTATCTATCTATCTATCTATC
>NW_026327601.1:0-253 GCF_001194135.2 Octopus bimaculoides
ACTGTCATCTTTAGATTATAGACTGCATTTAAGCGTAAAACTATATATTGTACCCAGTATATTTATATATGATAGTCATAAGTGTAATGATGATTAACTAATTATACACACACACACTTACATATATTCCTAAATTACATGTATGTGTATGTAGATACATATATATGTGTGTATGTAGAAATATATATGTGTATGTATATATCTAAAATAATACAAATAATATGTGAGTATATGCATATATACGTACATGTAT
>NW_026327602.1:0-238 GCF_001194135.2 Octopus bimaculoides
ATCATCATCATCATCATTGTTATCATGATCATCGTTATTGTCATCACCATCAAAATCGTAATCACCATCGTACTCATCATCATCATCATCGACATCATCATCATTCCCACCATTGTCATTATCATTATCATTATGATTGTAATCATCATGATTGATCATCATCGGCCTCATCATCATCATCAGCCTCCTCATCATCACCATCGTCATCATCATCATCATCATCATCATCATCATCATC
>NW_026327603.1:0-765 GCF_001194135.2 Octopus bimaculoides
TAAGATGTACAGAGGGACGATGCAGTAACAAGACAACGACATATGTAGGGAAAACAGCACGGAGCATAGGAGAGCGGGTAAATGACATTGGAGGGAACTTAAGGAAGAGAAGACCTCATCAGTTCTGTACCAGCACGCTGAGCAGGAACACGGAGGCTCACTCAACAACGTAGAAATTAAAATCTTGTCCACACATAGAACAGACGCAGCACTTAGACAAATTACAGAAGCTACACATATAATAGTGATAGACCTAGCCTGATAGACCTAGCCTGATTAGGAAACTGGAATGGAACACTAGCACACACCCCCAACAAACCACAACATATGACAATAAAATCCCCATAAACCGATAACGATATGAACAAAATATAATACAATACATGGATAAACAAATGGAATTAAACGCTACATACATTAACAAAATTAAATTAAATACAAAAAACAAAAACAAAAAAACAAAAAAAAGAAGTAGGTATAAACACATGAACAAATAAATAAATAAAAACAAAATAAAAGAACATGTATTAACAGAGCATACAGATAATACAAGCACTCCCCATACACACACATGCACTTACAAAACATAGACACACAGAGGGATACGCATGCGTAGACACATACAATAGGAATACAAAATACAAAATGGCTGATCGCTAGCAAGGAGGGACATACATATAAGAAAGAAGAAAGCAAAGGACCACTGATGAGGTCGCAGAAATGTGACGAAAGAACTCTGGCCGAAATATGATTAATGTAATGTAA
>NW_026327604.1:0-349 GCF_001194135.2 Octopus bimaculoides
GGGGGGGAGATATGGATATATATAATGTATATATGTACATGTGTGTGTGTGTGTATTTATATATATATAGCTGGATGTGAGAATAAGCAGTGACTCAACAGTTCCTTTGTCAATCATAAAGTGTTTAAAACCAAGGTCAACTGAGCACGGTTCAACTTCGTAATGTACACCTCATCATCCCCTCTTTCTAACCTCCTTCTCACCCTCTCTACTGCAATCATTAACCGACTCACCCCGACTCTACGGCTTTTCGATGACTGTCACAGCTCCGGGATTTCAGGGTAGCTAATATGCGTCCCTGTCATTCATCCTGCCAGCTGTCCAGACTATCCAGAATTGAACGGTATTT
>NW_026327605.1:0-284 GCF_001194135.2 Octopus bimaculoides
CTGTTATCATCATTACCATCATTACCACCAGCATCATCAACATCAGCTTCACACTACAGTCATCATCATCATCATCATCACCACCATTATCACTGTCATAACCAATACCATCGCCACCACTGCTGCCATTACCACTACAACCATTACTGCTACTACTGACTTTACTTCTGTTGTTGGCACAATTGCTACCATTTTGAACTCCTCCGCCATGATGGTTATCACTAACTTGCCTATTATAACCATACTACTACTACTACTACTACTACTACTACTACTACTACTAC
>NW_026327606.1:0-1255 GCF_001194135.2 Octopus bimaculoides
GGGAAAGACAGAAAAAGAGGGTGAGAGAAATAGATAGATAGATAGACAGAGAGAGAGAGAGAGAGAGTGAGAATGAAAGAGAGAGAGATAGAGAGGGAGAGAGAGAGAGGGAGAGGGAGAGAGAGAGATGGAGAACGAGAAAGAGAGAGACAGATAGACAGAGAACGAGAGAGAGATAGAGTGACAGAGAATGGTAGGGAGGAGGAAAAGCAGAGAGATTATTGAGGCGAGAGTGAGATTGAGAGAAAGAGAGAGAGGAAGAGGGAGAGATGAGAGAAAGAGAGAGAGGAAGAGTAAAGTGAGAGTGAGCGAGAAAGAGGAAAAGAGAGATAGAGAAAAAGAGTGATAGAGAAAAACAGAGACAGAGAAAATGAGAGAGAGAAAGAGAGGGAGAAAAGGGAGAGAAAAGAGAAAGAAAGAGACAGAGAGCAAAAGAGAAGGAGAGAGACGGAGAGGAGGGAGAGGAGGGAGAGAAGAGAGAAAGAGAGAGACAGAAAAAGAGAGAGAGAAAAAAACAGAAAGAGAAAAAATGAGAGAGCGAGAAAATGAGAGAGAGAGAAAAAGAGAGAAAGAGAAAAAGAGAGAGAGGGAAAAGAGAGAGAGAAAGAGAGGGAGAAAAGGGAGAGAAAAGAGAAAGAAAGAGACAGAGAGAGAGACAGAGAGCAAGAGAGAAGGAGAGAGACGGAGAGGCGGGAGAGAAGAGAGAAAGAGAGAGACAGAAAAAGTGAGAGAGAGAAAAATAGAAAGAGAAAAAAAGAGAGAGAGAAAAGAGAGAGAGAAAGCAAAAAAGAAAGAGGGAGACGGAGAGAAGAGAGAGACAGAGAGAAAGAGAGAGAGAGAGAGAGAGAGAGATAGAAAGCGAGAAAAGAGAGAAAGAGGGTGTGTGTGTGTGTGTGTATGTGTGTTAATATCTACTCATATACACGTGCGCTAACGCGAACATGGACACGCACAGAATGTATTTATTACCGGACACATAAACTTAAAGCATATGAAATGTACATTTCTCTGTAAGCCTCATAACACATTTTTGAGATGCAGTCATTAAAAGCAGCTGGCTTAAACCCACGTGGTAGCCATCACCAATCCAGGTAACTCATGTTCCATCCCATCGGGTATTGAGTCGCTTCGATGGGATTCAAAGAGAGTTACCTCGCCTGGCCATTATATCACACGCGTAAAGAATCTCTGGATGTGGAAAAGCAGAGGCCTTTTAGACTTGGCGAATCTTGCACTGCAAAACACACAAGCTCTC
>NW_026327606.1:1919-2750 GCF_001194135.2 Octopus bimaculoides
TATATATATATATATATGACGCAGAAAGAAGGAGAGTGATAGAGAGATAGAAAAAGGAAGTGAAGTAGAGAGATAGACAAAGATAGAGAATGAAAGAAAGGGAAAGGGAAAGACAGAAAAAGAGGGTGAGAGAAATAGATAGATAGATAGACAGACAGAGAGAGAGAGAGAGTGAGAGAGAAAGAAAGAGAGATAGAGAGGGAGAGAGAGAGGCAGAGAGAGAGGGAGAGGGATAGGGAGAGAAAGAGGAAGAGGAAGAGTAAATTTAGAGTGAGCGAGAGAGAGGAAAAGAGAGATAGAGAAAAAGAGAGAAAGAGAAAAACAGAGAGAGAGAAACTGAGAGAGAGAAAGAGAGGGAGAAAAGGGAGAGAAAAGAGAAAGAAAGAGACAGAGAGACACAGAGAGCAAGAGAGAAAGAGAGAGAGAGAAAAAGAGAGAGTAGAAGAAGAGAGAGAGAGAAAAAGTGAGAGAGAGAGAAAAAGAGAGAGAGAGAAAAAGCGAGAGAGAGAAAAGAGAGAGAGAAAGCAAGAAAGAAAGAGAGAGACGGAGAGAAAGAGAGAGAGAGAGACAGACAGACAGAGAGAAAGAGAGAGACAGAGAGAGATAGAAAGCGAGAAAAGAGAGAAAGAGTGTGTGTGTGTGTATGTGAATTAATATCTACTCATATACACGTGCGCACACGCGAACATGGACACACAGAATGTATTTATTACCGGACACATAAACTTAAAGCATATGAAATGTACATTTCTCTGTAAGCCTCATAACACATTTTTGAGATGCAGTCATTAAAAGCAGCTGGTTTAAACCCACGTGGTAGCCATCACCAAT
>NW_026327606.1:2760-3315 GCF_001194135.2 Octopus bimaculoides
GAGATGCAGTCATTAAAAGCAGCTGGTTTAAACCCACGTGGTAGCCATCACCAATCCAGGTAACTCATGTTCCATCCCATCGGGTATTGAGTGGCTTCGATGGGATTCAAAGAGAGTTACCTCGCCTGGCCATTATATCAAACACGTAAAGAATCTCTGGATGTGGAAAACCAGAGGCCTTATATATATATATATATATGGCGCAGAAAGAAGGAGAGTGATAGAGAGAGAGAAAAAGGGAGTGCAGTAGAGAGAGATAGAGAGTGAAAGAAAGGGAAAGGGAAAGACAGAAAAAGAGGGTGAGAGAAATAGATAGATAGATATCTATCTGTCTCTTTCTTTCTCTCAATCTCACTCTCGCTCTCACAATCGCTCTGTTTTTCCTCCTCCCTTCCATTCTCTGTCTGTCTGTCTCTCTCTCGTTCTCTGCCTGTCTCTCTCCCTATATAACTCTCTCTCTCCGTTTCACTCTCTCTTTCTCTTTCTCTCTCTATCTCTTTCTCTCTCTCTCTCTCTCTCTCTTCTCTCCCTCCTCTCCATCTCTCTCTTTCTTTC
>NW_026327607.1:0-737 GCF_001194135.2 Octopus bimaculoides
CATATTCGGGTACAGGACGTTAGAAAAATGAACTACAGACAACGGAACGATATATAATCATCACTGTTTTAACATCCACTTTTCAGTGCATATGCTTTGGTCAGGTGGAATGCATTTTCTATAGCTGAATGCCCTTCCTGTCGACATCACTCACTTGTTTCTGAGCAAAGTAATATTTCCATGTGACTGGACATATTTGCAAAGATGATTGGAAACAAATAACCACTTTTATGATGATGACACTCTATCATGTAATGCCAAGACATAGAAGCACAAACAAAAAAGCATATGCATGCGTGTGCGTGTGTCTGTATGAGTATGTGCATACAAGAGGCTTGTCTCTGTTTCCACCGACCAACTTCTCTAGAATTGAATGACCTGAATGTCACCTTCCTTGGGAATGTCATTGCATGAACAAACACAAACATAAGATCCACCTAAACACTCTAACATACTGTTTCATGGAACAAATTATGTTTCAGCCCACCAGGAGCAAAATCATTCAGGGTCTCTGCTCCATAAAGAATATGAAATTCACCTATAATGCGACAATCTTCTTGGACCAGAACCTAACAGATCTTACTATGTATGGTTCAAGGGAAACGTCGAATATACACTCTGTTATCCAATGAAAACATTCACAAAGCTAACTGGAAATCAGTTCATTGTTACATGGCATAAATGAGGTAGATGTAATATCAACCATAGATGAAATGAGCTTAAACTCTGTCTGCACT
>NW_026327608.1:0-292 GCF_001194135.2 Octopus bimaculoides
AACAGAAGAGAAGAGTAAAAACAAACCTGCCTTTAGTTAATTGGGTACGAAGTTTCACAGTTAAGGGTATGAAGTTCCCTATTCCGATCTTCAGCCTCAATATTCGAATAAATTTGCAAGTGTCTAATAACTCACGTGAATTTTGACCATGTGACATCAAGACCACGTGAGGCAGACACTAAGAAATTTATCGGCTAGTGAGTTTAAAACACCTCACCTCCATGAATCTATTCAATGTGTGTCATAAATTTGTAGTTTGGAATCAGTAGTTCTTTGACTGCTATTTCTGAAT
>NW_026327609.1:0-342 GCF_001194135.2 Octopus bimaculoides
AACATATAAATTGCCTTACACGTCTTCAGGGAAAAAAGTTTAAGAACAAAGGGTAAATATCAAAACATCGTCTCTAAGTCCAGTCCATATTCAAATTTATCCTTAAATAACTCGTTAAATAAATTCCTCCTTGAATAAAGGTCCGTTAAGGGGAGACAATCCCTCATAATTCTTAATAATATTAATAATATCATTAATAAATTCATTTTGTCAGAGGCCCATGTAGTCATTTACCAATATAAATTGGCAAATGGTGCCATTGTTTTAGATACTAACACAACAAATAAGCCATTTCATAGATGTACTCCTCAAACCTTTATGCCCACTGATACCAAGCTACAT
>NW_026327610.1:0-306 GCF_001194135.2 Octopus bimaculoides
CTTTTAACTTTTTTACATACAAGCAAATTTATTTTATATATTATTAGCGAGGAGTAATTTCTTTAATTACAACTAAAAGAAGCTAACTGAAATATCTCAAAGGAAGTCAATGGCAGGAATTTAGATAATACATTTGAGGCGTGTTGTGGAAGTTGTACACAATCAGGGTATTAATTTATTGAAATGTTCCCTCGGGACAAAATAAAGACAAGATATTTAAAAAAAGAAACATAATGGCATCATGGCATCTGTTAGTGACTTTTCCTGAGAAGGACAAATGATTTCAAGAAATCATTAATTAATCCT
>NW_026327611.1:0-567 GCF_001194135.2 Octopus bimaculoides
ACATATATGCACTTTATAAATGCACAAATTAGTATTTCATATATTAATGTGCGTGAATGTGTGTGATTTAATCTAATACATACGGACATTGATTATTTCTTACAGTCGCTAATTGCTTCACATCATATTTTGTGAAGAATTAATTTTAATTATTATAAATCAAACTTGTCTTGATTGTTTAAATAACAAAACAATCATTCTGAAATCATTTTACTACGTTTACAGATTTACAATATTTTAATTTCCGAAGAATTATTTAAATCAATGAAATCTGAAATATCTTATGTATAAAACAAAATATCTAGATAATTCTTTGAATTTTGGTCCCGTTGTTCTTTAATTCAAGAGCTTTTCCTTGAGACATATATTTACATAATTGTCATATATAAATTATTATTTTCATTTCTATATTCTATTTTATCTCCCAGGGACTTCTATTCCAATTTTAAATACTCCGTATAAGTTAAAGGTTTTGTTTTGGGAATTGTGGTGCAAATGTGGTTCCACCCATTTGACAAAAGCTTTGAATGCAAATATCACGAGTACAAAGATTTGTTTAGATTTTAT
>NW_026327612.1:0-427 GCF_001194135.2 Octopus bimaculoides
TGATACAACCTGTTTTCTTGCTTTTCATTTCGTTTTGTGCGTCTGTCTGTGTGTGTACGTTTGTATGTGTTTGTGTGTATGTGTGTAATAGAGTTAGTAATAGATGTAGTAACGGGAATATTATGATATGATTGGTTTGGTCCTAGATTAGTTAATACCATGCTTAACTTACTCTAAATACATACACACATACATGCATTCACTCACGCATACATAAATACACGTACTCATACCAATGTATTTTGGTACGGAGGGAATACAAAACTTGTAACACATATCCATTCGAAGGGGGATATATATGTATAAATACACGTGCATATATGAGCACGTGAATATATATGTGTGGGTGTGTGTGTGCATATATGTATGAATATATAAATATGTGTATCTGTGTATATATGTATAACGAGATATATATATATATATA
>NW_026327613.1:0-456 GCF_001194135.2 Octopus bimaculoides
ATATATATAGGTATGTATATACATGTGTGCATATGCTTTATACACATAAACACAAATGTTTCTCCCAGCATTCACTATTTTCCTCTCGTTCTGGTCTAACAACCCTCCATGTTTGTTTTCGTTCGGTTTCCTTATATGTCTCCACTGTCATGTTTTTGTTCCCAACTACCCAACTATGACCCTCCTTAAATCCTAAATCTTATTTTAGAATTTATGGGAGCAACTGTCTTTGAAGACTCATATTGTCCTTGAATGTTCGAAATGAGGAGTGGATAGACAGCCGACAACTGATGAAGGGTCCTTTCTTTGTGTTTACTTGTCCTGTTTTCGATTTTTCTCGTTGTTTACGTATTTCATGTTATTTGCACCGTCAATGACGTCCTGTCTCCGTATATGCATGTATGTATGTATATATATATTATATATTATTATATACATATACATATATATATATAT
>NW_026327614.1:0-1298 GCF_001194135.2 Octopus bimaculoides
TGTTACTTATTTTGGTTTGAAATAAAGCACTTGATCACTTAATAATTCTACCTTAATCCCGGGCAGCGCCAGGCTATACTGCTAGTATATCTATAAAAGGCAGGATGTGTGTGTGTGTGTACGTGAATGTAATTTATGTACATCCACAAATTAGCACGAATGTCACTCCAATTTTAGGAGGACATTGGTCATGACCATGGCTGTGTTTTTGTCAACTTATTTTTCCTGAAGCACCCGCAGATAGCAGTAAAAATCGATTTCCAACCATAACTTTTACCAATTACCACATCAGTGAAATCCTTAAGTTTGCTGACATGAGTTAAGTCCCCTGCAATGGCGACTATTATATTTCATTTTACATGAAATTTTGAATGTTAGATAATTAATGTTGGTTTGTTCAATTAGAAAACAAAAACCTAATGACAATGTAATTAGCAACTAGCACATTTTGTTTCTTAGTTTCTGTTTGTTTTAATATTTAAATTCTTTATTTGATTGTTGTTTTCAGCCACAACGTTCTTATTCATTTCTGTTTGTGAAATTCTCTGTACGTACTTATGCTTTCTCAGTGGTCAAAGCAAATCAATGACATCGTGCTGTAGCTATTTTTCTTCCTATGTGATTTAAAGCATTTTTTGATATGTGGCATTTCGACTTTAGAAACGAGTTCCGAACATGCTATTCAAGCTCGCTGAAACTTATCTCCTGCCACTCAAAACAACAACTCAAATGTGATAAAGAGTACACGCATCACAACAACACCAAGTGTGCGTGTGTGTGTGTGTACACTTACAATATATCCTATTGTTACGAAAATCTTACACAGTCATTCAATAAAACTCAAATGGGATAAAGAGTACACACTTAATCCGCCTAAACAGTGCAACGGGACCCGCTTAGTAGTCAAGTCCCTGACGCACCACTTTACTGAGACCGATAGTACCCAGAGGAGGGGTTAGTACTAGATCGGGATTAGTCGCTGCGTTTTAGAGGCTCCCGGGCCCCCTTTTGCTAGGTTAGCTTAGGTTAAGGCTTAGTTGTGAGGTGCAGCAACATCAAAGGCAGGTTAACTAGGAAGTTAGTTTTTGTTTGTGGCAGATGTTCAGGTGCAATAAAGACTGTAAACAAACAGGAAACAACTTCTATCTCATTCCAGGGTGAAAAACTAGAGCTAGTCGATAGCTTCTGCTATCTGGGCGACCAAGTTAGTAGTGGGGGTGGGTCCGCTGAAAGTGTAGCTGCTAGAATAAGAATAGCCTGGGCAAAGTTTAGAGAGCTCTTACCCCTGCTGGCGACAA
>NW_026327614.1:2320-2986 GCF_001194135.2 Octopus bimaculoides
TATATATATATATATATATATATATATATATATATATATATATATGTACATAACATATATATCTTACATAGAAGTGTGTATATATGTATGCCTGTATATGAGATAATAGATTAAAGTGAAAATATCTGGAATTACAATAGAGAGATGTTATTGTTTCTCTTTTGACACATAATACTGAAATAGTGGAGATGTGATATTCAACTGGGCTCGGATTAAGCAAGAAGTTAAAAACATTTTTGGCCTAAAACACTACCTGGGCCCTAAGTAAGGCACGTGTAAAATTTGAATGAAATTGGTTGTGTAGTTATCGAGTTTTAGGGATTCACACACAGATACACTCGTTCTCATCTTTATATATATAGATATGTATAATCAATATGACCACAGAACCATGTCGAGATAAGTCTTGACTTTCTTGCCTAAGCGTGTACTTTTCTATGCATTTTGCCCTGATCGTAATATCTTATTTAGTGCTCAAATTCATTTTCAGTTGTCCTTAACGATGTCGTCAAACCCAATCATTTATTCAAGTTTTTCAGTTTTTATTTCCTCACATAGTCACCTATTTCTATAATTCTGTCTTAGACTTAGCTGGCCGAAACCCCTTATTTCTCAATTCTATTTCTACCATTCAATATTTACTGTGTCTACGCGACAGAAATCCCC
>NW_026327615.1:0-202 GCF_001194135.2 Octopus bimaculoides
TAGATAGATAGATAGATAGATAGATAGATAGATAGATACACGGATAGATAAATAGACAGATAGATAGTTAGATAGTTAGATATACAGGCATACATATCCATCATATATAAGTGCACACACACACACACGCACGCACACACGTATATAAAGTTATAAATATATATATTTTCATATATATATATATACATATATATATACATAT
>NW_026327616.1:0-367 GCF_001194135.2 Octopus bimaculoides
GCATGGAAAGCGGACGTTAAACGATGATGATGATGATGATGATATTTGTTATATTGTCTTATACCAGGATGTAAAGCATATTTGAACTCAGATACAAGATTTGAGCTATGAAACATGACATACAACACTAAACAGGATAAAGCCTCTTAATTTGTTATTGTCTTCTCCAAATTCCACTGCCTTAAAACAATAATGATAAGTGCATGGATGATATTGTCATGAGAAAGGAAATAACCTAGAGACACCATGGAAATACATAGCTTGTAATTAAAACCAAATAATCAAGCTCTTATGTAAATATGATGAAGAAGAATGTATAGCAATGGAGAAGATAATAATCATATTCTGTTGTAAGGTAATCAACTTG
>NW_026327617.1:0-404 GCF_001194135.2 Octopus bimaculoides
GAATAGCCTGGGCAAAGTTCAGATAGCTCCTACCTCTGCTGGTGACAAAAAGCCTCTTGCTCAGAGTAAAAGGCAGACTGTATGACGCATTTGTACAAACAGCCATGCTATATGGCAGTGAAACATGGGCCGTGACTGCTGAGGACATGCGCAAGCTCGAAAGGAATGAAGCCAGTATGCCCCGATGGATGTGTAATGTCAGTGTGCATACTTGACAGAGTGTAAGTACCTTGAGAGAAAAGTTGAACCTAAGAAGCATCAGTTGTGGTGTGCAAGAGAGACGATTGCGCTGGTATGGTCATGTGGCAAGAATGGATGAGGATAGGTGTGTGAAAAAGTTCCTCACCCTAGCGGTTGAAGGAACCTGTGGAAGAGGTAGACCCAGGGAGACCTGGGATGAGGTG
>NW_026327618.1:0-341 GCF_001194135.2 Octopus bimaculoides
AACACAATGTTTCGGCTGATATACCCTCCGGCCTTCATCAGGTGTCTTGGGGAGATATCCACATGGGATGGAGTGGCGAGCCATGAGTTGAGACTGAGTCTCAAAGCCATGGTCATCACGGCAGAGCCTGGGTAGACGGAGGAATTGGGAATAGGGGATGGAGAGCTTAGTGTGTTTAGGGTGGGAGGAGGAGAAGTTGAGGTATGAGTGTGAGTCTGTGTGTTTGTAGTAGATGGAGGTGGTGAGAGTGGTGTGATGAATGCTGTCCAATATATATATATGTGTGTGTGTGTGTATCCAGCTGTAGAAACTCTGCCAGATCAGATTGGAGCCTGGTGCAG
>NW_026327619.1:0-590 GCF_001194135.2 Octopus bimaculoides
GACTCACCCAGATGTGACACAGAAATTATTTTAAATCCGACAAAATTCCTGGTAAATTCCTGGAGCATAAAATAAATCCATAAATGCCTAACACAAAGTACAATATCCAAAAACTAAACAAGAAATTATAGCTTCCTGTAGTTTACAGTATGGTAAGACACCAGTAAAACGGGTTTGCAAATAATATCACAATGGTAATATTTGACAAAAGGCTCTTTAATAATTTATAATTTTTTTTTCTTGAGAAAAAATTGGTGTGTACAACTGTTCGAATCCCGAAAGAGCCCCCAATTCGATACTACTTGGTGGCCATAACCCAAATTTACAGAATCAACGAGGATAGGGTGAACCCAAAACAACAATGCACCATGAAATTTTTGTAAAATGCTATTAACAATTGTCAGCAAGGAAAAAACAGCCTACATACAAAAGCAAATATATACACGAACAAAAATACCAATGCCACACGAGTTCAGTACGCAGTTCAGAAATTCGAACTCCGAATCCCGGTTTTTGGCTTCGCCAAAATTGGCCTCTCACAAATTTGGTTTTTCAAACAGATGGATTCCAAAAAGATGGATTTCATAAAA
>NW_026327620.1:0-410 GCF_001194135.2 Octopus bimaculoides
GCATATGTACCACAGGTGGACGTTTTGAGTTCAAGTCCTATTGAGGTCAGCTTTGTCTTTCATCCTTTGGATGTTTATAAGATAATGTGCCAGTTCATTACTGTGTTCGATGTAATAGACTAACCTACTCCTTACAAGGCAGCTGATACCCAATCTGGCTGGATTATTAAAGCGTTGGATAAACTGCATAGCAGCCCTTCTCTGTCTCTTTATATTCAGCATGCAAATTCTACCAAGGATAACTGAGCCTTTTAACGTTTCTCGATCGATAATATAACTACAAGTCAAGTTCTGAGGTCCATGCTATCGACTTACCCTTACTCTAAAAACTAGTGATCTTGTGTCTCAATGAGCAATCATTGTTGATCATTTTTAGCTATTAAGCTTTATTTAAGACTTATTTTAAAAAA
>NW_026327621.1:0-260 GCF_001194135.2 Octopus bimaculoides
CTGCCCATATCCTACGTAAAATACTGTCTATGTAATCTCAAATTTCAAAACAAACAATTTTCTTATGGTTTCTTAAACATTCTCTAGAACAACACGATGTACAAAACCAAATATATGGTACCCTAGGCATAATACCAGCATGACCTTCTAACTTGCTTTCTCTTGTGGTCTTTGGGTGAGACCAGGAGTCAAATTGTACAAATTCCAAGTAAAAGTGAAACATAAAATAATAATAATAATAATAATAATAATAATAATAA
>NW_026327622.1:0-519 GCF_001194135.2 Octopus bimaculoides
AGTTTTTTACTGGTACTTAATCTATCGACACCGAAAGGATGAAAGGCAAGGTCGATCCTTTATCCTATAGGCACAATGCTTGTAATTTGTTGCGGGGAAGATTGCTCAAACAGCACATTGTTCAGTGACCTCGAAACGACGAAAGGCAGAACTATTTGCACTCAGAATATAAAGGGCCGGGAAAAATACCACTAAGCATTTTATTCTACGTAATAACGATTCTGACGGGGAGCCCTTAACACATTCGATATGTGTAGTTACAACACACGTGGGGTTTAGCATGTTGATAATATGACTTTCTTTAATATGTGTGTATGTATGTATGTATGTATGTATGTATGTATGCATGTATGTATGTTTGTATGTTTGTATGCATGCATGTTTGTATGTATATTGTGTACATGTATGTATGTATCTATACATATATCTATGTGTATTTTAGATATATGTATATTCACTTGAACTTACGTATGTATATATATGTATGTATATCTATCTATCTATCTATCTATCTATCTA
>NW_026327623.1:0-190 GCF_001194135.2 Octopus bimaculoides
ACACCACTGTGAACACCACCATCAACAACTACAACAACAAGACGAACAAGATAAACAACACCACAACCGCCACAAAAATATGTCTGCCAGCACCACTAAAATAAATTTTACCGATGCTATTAAGGAAAAAAGAACAATAATAACATTCACCCAAAAACAAATTAAAGACACAAAATCCCTTCTCACGAAA
>NW_026327623.1:1848-1971 GCF_001194135.2 Octopus bimaculoides
CAGACTAAAATCCATTTTTCCCAAGGCAGTTGGCAAATGCTAAAAATACCAGGCGAAAAAACTGTACAGTGATCTCGAAGAAAACCCGAAGGAGGAGACACAAAAGACTCTCGAACGGTAAGC
>NW_026327623.1:1981-2101 GCF_001194135.2 Octopus bimaculoides
TCGAAGAAAACCCGAAGGAGGAGACACAAAAGACTCTCGAACGGTAAGCGACTCTCTGTTCCTGTCTTTAGAACTTAAACACTCACATCAGGATTATGCTGAAGGTTGGTTGTGTAAATG
>NW_026327624.1:0-207 GCF_001194135.2 Octopus bimaculoides
TCATATTTCAAATATTAAACATTATGTTGCTAAATGTCTGATTGGCTCTTTCCTCTTTTCCTTTCTTTCTCTTTTCCCTTCCAGTACTAAAAAGGATGCAATTCTAAAGGAAGAAACTCACCCTATGAAACCGAGACAATCTGAAGAGGATATAAAATCTTAATGTACGTATGTATGTATATACTTATGCATGTATGTATGTATATA
>NW_026327625.1:0-416 GCF_001194135.2 Octopus bimaculoides
AGAAGAAGAAGAAGAAGAAGAAGAAGAAGAATAGTTTCAAATTTTGTCACAATAGGATAACTAAGTGACTTAAAATAAAGCAAAACATACGCACTGAGGTCGTATCGTTCGATAAGGTGCTCCAGCATGGCCGTATTGAGACAAATACAAGACAAAAGAAAACATAAAAAATAAACGATTATGGCTTTTCACCGTAAAACACTTCCTCCTCCACCTCTACCACCACCATTACCATTACCAACAAAGTGATCAACCCTGATATTTATAGAGGTCACAGTGACCACCAGGTGGCGTGTTCGACCTGTAGAATACATGATGTAACCATATATATGTACCTGTTCATCTCTTTACTAACCATTAACCATGTTACATGTTTGTCTTTCGTAAAAAACATTCCTTTACAGCCATCAATCTTC
>NW_026327626.1:0-347 GCF_001194135.2 Octopus bimaculoides
ATATATATATATATATATGTATGTATGTATGTATGTATATATATAGCGTCCAGTAACACTGTACTTATTCCACGTTCTCGTGGTGTTGTTTTTTCTTGCTTATTCATGTTTGGCTCGACTATATGTGTATATATATATATATATATATATTCATATATATGTACGTAGGTATGCAGGTGGGTATGTATTTATATATGTATGTGTATATGATTATTGTGTGTTGGTATGTGTATACGTATGTTGTACGAACAATATGCCGTTGCGTGTGAAATTGAATACATATACATACATTCACATACACATACATACATATATACATACATACATACACACATACATACATACAT
>NW_026327627.1:0-485 GCF_001194135.2 Octopus bimaculoides
TAGATAGATAGATAGATAGATAGATAGATAGATAGATAATATGGCTGTCGACTGATTAATCGGGTATGACTCTTCTCGACTCTAGATATATGAGCAGATCTATATATGCAAATATATACGTGAGAAGACATACGTAAAACAAACATACGAATCTTCGTGTATACATGCATACATACATACATACATGCATAAATACAAGCATGCGTACATACATATATACAAAAATACCTTGTGGTTGATGTTGGATCTAGGTTAGAAACCGGTCCTTCCTGTCTTGGCAAGAAATATTGAAACAAAACTGAATAATGGCATACATGTATACATACAAACATATATACGCACATAAATATATACACATACATACATAGACTAAAACACACGCATATATTAAGGCGGCGAGCTGGCAGAAACGTTAGCAAATCGGGCGAAATGCTAAGCAGTATTTCATCTGCCGTTACGTTCTGAGTTCAAATTCCGCCGAGGTC
>NW_026327628.1:0-420 GCF_001194135.2 Octopus bimaculoides
ATTATTATTATTATTATTGTTGTTGTTGTTGTTGTTGTTGTTGTTGGTATCATTATTCCTACCAAAAACAAATATGGCTGCAATTAACCATAATATTTACAACATTAGAAATTATAACGCGAACGAAGCAACAACGCCTCTTTGCAAATATAAATATACGTCATTAGGAAAAAGGACAACGCATTTAACATCATAGAAAATTATCAATAAAAATATATAATCCAAACTTACAATTGATTTTATTATCCAATCATAAAAATGAGAATGAAATCAGTAGATCTACCAGAATGTAGACTATTTGTTTAATGCATATAAATATATAAATACATAGACAACACACACACATAAATATGCATGTATATGTATAAATACAAATGTGTATACATATATATATATATGTATATATATATATATATATAT
>NW_026327629.1:0-116 GCF_001194135.2 Octopus bimaculoides
CACATACATATACATACATCTATACACACATACTCATAATACACACACACCCATACATACATACACATGCATATATATACACATACAATACAAAACTCACAAACATAAAAAAATGA
>NW_026327629.1:232-423 GCF_001194135.2 Octopus bimaculoides
TATATATATATATATACATATATACACACATATACACATACATACACACACATACATATACATATATACATGTAAACATATATACATACACACACATACATTTATATATATATAAATATATACATATACATAGACATACACATATATATATACACATACACACAAATATATATATATATATATATATATAT
>NW_026327630.1:0-2410 GCF_001194135.2 Octopus bimaculoides
GGAACGTTTTTGCCTCTTCGGAAACGTTTTTGCCTCTTCGGAAACGGTTCGAATTCTGCTCGAATGGTGCAGAGGGAGGCCGAACGGTCACAAGTACGTTCGAATTACCATATGATAAAGGTAAACCTTCCTTTTCGCTTTTTAATAATAAATTGTTTTATATTCTATTTTCAAAGAATCCCCTTGTTAACACATTAATAGAACGTGTTTATTGTTGCAAACATTTGGCAGAAACCTACCTTTAGTTCCTATAAAATTCCACCTTTGTCTTCTTACATTGCACTTCCACTAAATATATCTAATTCCACACCATTAACCTTTATTCCAATTCACCTATCGCTCTATATCTCTCCATTATTAGTTTTCTGCTAATTTCTTTCTTTCTCCTCCTCCTCTTTCTATAAACTACCTTTGACATTATATCTACTAATGAATTTTTTAAAAAAAGACATAGCAGTGTTCCCTTCGGCATATACACAGTTATCACATTCTGTTAAAATGTCTTCTTGATGTGATTGGTTTCTTTCCCTGCTGAGAAGATTGCATTGTTTTACACCATTTCATTCTTTCTGGAATAATACCAATGTTGTCTTCAAAGCATATGTCGGAAGTAAAAAGAATTTGACTAACACCTGCGTTTAACTCCATTTATTTATTTATCTTTCTTATACAAAACATTTCACCTTAACCTGGAGTTTCTACCTTTATAAACAGGTTGTTACATTCTTGTTACTTGCGTGCATCTTTGCTACCCTGGTAGCTGTTTATTTATTTTTTCTGTGTTATTTGTAAACACTGAAAAAACACACATACATATATGTATATATATCTATATTTATATATGTATGTATATATACCCCGACACACATACACATACATACACACACATGTACACACACATGCAGTAAACGCACATATACCTCCCCACACAACCCCTCGTTCACACGCACACATAAAATACACACGCACATACACTCACGCACAAACATATATACACCCGCAGTTTTGCTATCATTCCTATGACAGCAGGTATTGTTTTAGTCTTCAGGTTCCACATTTTGCTAATTTCTATTTGAAAATCTTTATCCTCATCATCCTCATCCTCCTCATCATCCTCATCATCATCCTCCTCATCATCCTCATCATCATCCTCCTCATCATCCTCATCATCCTCCTCATCATCCTCATCACCCTCATCATCCTCATCACCCTCATCCTCCTCATCTTCCTCATCCTCATCCTCCTCATCTTCCTCATCCTCATCCTCCTCATCTTCCTCATCCTCATCCTCCTCATCTTCCTCATCCTCCTCATCATCCTCCTCCTCCTCCTCATCCTCATCATCCTCATCACCCTCATCCTCCTCCTCATCCTCCTCATCCTCCAGTCTTCAACCAGCTTATTGTTTTTACTCTATTTCTGATGATCTTCTCCCTCTGGTTCTTCATCAGTTTCTGCCCTATCTCTTACTCTTTCTCCCTCTCTTTCCAAAGCCAAGATCGAACTAATGTCTCTTTTATTCACTCTCCAGGTGTGCTACGTCCCTCATCTTGTTGGCTGAAGAGGAGTCACAGTCTGTTGCCGAGGTAACTGCCCTATCCACCTTTCTCTAAACTAAATCCCACCATCACCACCCCACAAATTTCAGGCTTTTGTGCCCATAGTACAAAGGATTAGTAGTTCATTCATTGTCGTTATGAGCCTCCTCTGTTGTGGGGGATCCCCCATCACAAGCTGGATCAGCAACGGAACACTTTACTGTGTTATGTTACTTAGATCCAATAACTGGTAAATACAATCCAAATTGAAAAGAAATCCCTCATTCTATCTATCTGCCTGTCTATCTGCCAGTCTATCTATCTATCTGTGTATTTGTCTATCTATCTGTCTATCTACCTATCTGCCTGTCTGTCTATTTATCTATCTGTCTGTCTATCTGTTTATCTATCTGTACATTTGTCTATCTATCTTCTTCCATTGTCCTGGAACGTCACCCATAAAAACAAAAGGAAAAAATAATGTTCTCCTCTTCTAAACAAAAAAAAACCATATTTGAATTATAGAAATGAACAACCTGTTTGCACATTCACAATATTATTTGACAATTTCAAAGACAAATGAAAGCGCGAATAATAATAATAATAATAATGAATAAATAAAAATTTCTTTTTTCCAAAATTCTGGCAATCTCCTTTTCATCTCAATATACAATATCTGTACACCATTTCTAACACTCTGTACATATATATATGTCTGTATATGTTTATCTATGCACACATGTCTATATAATTTCAGGCTGAGAAACTATTCAAGCAAGCATACAAATATGCAGAGATCAGCTATAAAAAGTCACAACAGACATGTCAGCAGTCACTGATGCATGACACAGCACACAGTAAGTAGAGAGATG
>NW_026327630.1:2651-2915 GCF_001194135.2 Octopus bimaculoides
GTGCAGATTGTTGTTTCTTCATCATTGTTACTGTTTCTTCTTCCATGCTGGCATGGGTTGGACGAGACTTTGTTGTTGAGTCAGTACTTCAGGTCCTCCTCACCCCTTCCTTTATTCCAACAGTCTGCACTCATTAAAACTGCTGATTGTATCTAATTAGTGAACCTGCGATGTTTGATTCATGTAAAATGATGTTGTCGTTGTTGGCGGTGACGTGTGTGTGTGTGTGTCTTATGCTCTTTGTGTAGGTGAGTGTAGGGGCTG
>NW_026327631.1:0-379 GCF_001194135.2 Octopus bimaculoides
GTGTGTGTGTGTGTGTGTGTGTGTGCATATACGGGGAGGTGCTGGAAAGTTCTAGGCTTTGGATAACAGAAAAACAGATGTATCAGTTAATTATGGTTTTATTTAACATATTCCCCTCCCAGATTCACATACGCACTGCAGCGGTCCTTCAGTTTTTTAAAGCCCGATAAAAGAACTCGGAAGGTTGGGTCTCCAGCCTTTCGTGATACCCTTAAAACCAGGAACTTTTCAACACCCCTTCATATGTATGCATGTATGTACGAGAAGGTGCTGAAAAGTTCCTGGAGGATCAGTTAATTATGATTTTATACAACATATTCCCTTCTCAGATTCATACGCTTATGGCAAGGGTCTTTCAGTTTTTCTAAGCCCTAAGGCG
>NW_026327632.1:0-536 GCF_001194135.2 Octopus bimaculoides
ATCATCATCATTATTATTATTATTATTATTATTATTATTATTATTACATATCCTAAGAGCACAGCAACTGAAAGAATGATAGCGAGGTTTAGAACTGTGATAAGGGTTAAGTTGCCTACAGATACATACGGAGAACATGTGAAAGCTATTTTAATTGACAAAGACAGATACATCAGGTTGAAGGAGATGTGTAAATTCGATCCGCTGGTATTTGCGGTGGAGTTTGACCAGCTGCCGATGGTAGTGGAATTAAGAGAACTGGAAGCATTCATAATAGATTACAAAAAAAGTAAAATTGTTTTAAAAAAGAGAGAAGAAAAACGATGCTAATTGGGAAAAAAACAAAGAAAAAAGGAAAAAGGATTATAAACCACGTGTAAAAACGTTCGAATGGTTCTGCATGAGAGTGGGGCTCATGCAACCATTTTATTTTTCATTTTTTATAACATTCTTCTCATTTTTCATTTGTTTTGTTTTTGTCCCCATTGTGGTGTTCTGTCTGTCCTTGTGCTGTCCCCTCTGTGTTTGACCCTTGT
>NW_026327633.1:0-331 GCF_001194135.2 Octopus bimaculoides
AACACTCACACACACACGCACATATATACATACGCATATATATATATATATACACAGACACCTACCTACCTACCTACCTACCTACCTACCAACTTACCTGAATACATAGATACATAGATAATACAACATGCACATACATACATACACACATACATAGAAGTAAATGTATGGAAAGCAAGCTAGATAGATCAATATATAAAGTATATTGTAGACATACAAAATGGTCCGACCCACACAGAACAGAAATGATGCAGAGAATTAAAGGGGATGCAGGACAGTATTGCATACATACATACATTCAGGCATGCATACATACATACATTCATACATA
>NW_026327634.1:0-253 GCF_001194135.2 Octopus bimaculoides
TGAATAAATCTTGATACGTTTTGGAATAGAATATGTCGTACACGTCGTGCATGATTGAACATATTTATTTTAGTGCTGACCGACCGAAAACAATGCGAAGGACGTAAGACAGTATATGTGCGCGCACGTGTGGGTGTGCGTGTATTTATATATGTTTATAAATATATATATATTTATATATAATTATAAATATATAGATATACATGCATGTACATATATATATATATATATATATATATATATATATATATAT
>NW_026327634.1:263-384 GCF_001194135.2 Octopus bimaculoides
AGAGAGAGAGGGGAAGAGAGAGAGAGAGGAAGAGAGAGAGAGGAAGAGAGAGAGAGAGACATACATACGTATATATATACATATGTGTGTATGTATGTGTGTACTAAATATAGATACATAC
>NW_026327635.1:0-1095 GCF_001194135.2 Octopus bimaculoides
GAGTGAGTGAAAGGAGGAAGTAGAAAATGAAAGAGAAATGAGTAAGAGAGAGAGGGGGAGAGTGGAAGAAAGTAAGTGAGGAAAGGTGTAAGAGAGAAAGAGAAAAAGAGAGAGATCGGAAGAGTGGAAGAGAGAAAGAGAAGGAAGAGTAAAAGAGGAGAGAAAGAAAGGAAGGTAAAGAAGAAGAAAGAAGAGAGGAAGAGAAAAACGAGAGAGAAAGAAAGTGAGAAGGAAATGAAGAAAGAGGGAGAGAAAGAGAGTGAGAAAGAAGGAGAGGGAGAAGAGAAAGAGGAAAGGGGAGGAAGAGGTGAAGAAAAAGAGAAGGAAAGAGAATAGGAAAGCGTGAGAGAGAGAAAGAGAGGAACAAAGAACGAGCAGAAGATAAGAGGAAAATGAATGAAAGAGAGAGAGAGAGCTGATTGAGAGGAATGGTGGTAGGAAGGAGATGATAAGAGGGGGAAAGAAATGGATGAGGAACGAGAGAATAATTTGAAGAAGGGGAAGAAGTAACAAGAATGAAAAGAAAAAGAAAAGGGAGGAGAACGGAGAGAAGAAAAAGAAGGAAAAGAATAAGAGGAATAAGAAAAATATGAAGGGGAAGGGAGAGAAAGGAAAGAAGTAGAATAAGAGGAAGAAGTAGAAAAGGAATAAGAAAAATATGACGGGGAAGGGAGAGAAGAAAGTAAAGAAGTAGAGGAGGAATAAGAAGAAAAGGAAGAGGGAGGAGGAAGAGAAGAAGAAGGAAAAGAAGAAGGAAAAATTGCAGGACGAGGGAGAGAAGAAGAAGGAAAAGAAGTAGAAGAGGAATAAGAAAAAGAAGAAGGAGGGGAGAGGAGAGAAGAAGAAGAAGGAAACGAAGAAGAAAAAAATAAAGGACGAGGGAGAGAAGAAGGAAAAGAAGTAGGAGAGGAATAAGACGAAAAGGAAGAAGGAGGGGAGAGAAGAAGGAAAAGAAGAAGAAAAATTGAAAGAGGAGGCAGAGAAGATGAAAGAAAAGAAGTAGAAAAGGAATAAGAAGAAAGAGGAGGAGGTAGAAAAGAAGAAGAAGAAAGTAAAGAAGTAGAAGTAGAAGTAGAATAGGAATAATAATAATAA
>NW_026327636.1:0-448 GCF_001194135.2 Octopus bimaculoides
AAAACTATACTTCCATGTAAATACTGATTTCTTTCATATATTGTAAAGCCTCGTATTCGCTATACAATTGAAAACAAATTAAATAAAATGTATGCCTTTGTTATGTCCTGAAAATGTAGCTTTCCTTCCAACTCAGCAAATATTCATCTTTCTAACAATAACGGAATTGATACAGAGACTTGTGGTGAACATTGACGAGAAATCATAATAATTTTAACGGGAAATATTTCGAAACACTTGAAAAATGAAAGAAGAATTTTTGAAAAAAAAAATCAACAAATCTCTTCCATTATGTAACACTTCTAAGGCTGTGACCTGGCAGTATCATTGCATTGGACGAAATACTTAGCGGTATTTTGCCCGTCGCTACGTTCTGAGTTCAAATTCCGCCGTGGCTGACTTTGTCTTTCATCCTTCGGGATCGATAAATTAAATACCAGTGAAACAC
>NW_026327637.1:0-613 GCF_001194135.2 Octopus bimaculoides
ATCTATCTATCTATCTATCTATCTATCTATCTGTATATATATAGGGCGTTTCAAAATATTTGATATCATTTCGCAATCTAATAACTTTCCCAGTTCTTGTTCAAATGCCTTCAAATATTAACAGCATGTCTAGAAACAGGTCAAAATTTTATGTTTAATGTTTGATATGTTTATCTTTCCATGTATAGAAATGGCATTCAATGGAAGAGTAAAGGCGTTTTGTTTACTTCCAGTGTTGACTACAACATTTGAACTCGGAGCACGAAAGACAAGGACGTATATATTCGAGTACGGTACATTCCTTTTACGACTGTTTGACTCAATACGCTTTGGCCAAACACCGGCTGTAATGATAATAAAAGAAAATTTGCTAGTAGTGTTGTGCATTCGAACTGATCCCTAAATTGCATATTTGTAAACTGCACTTCTTAACCTTCCTTACACGACCACCATGTTTTTAGCCAACTTCGTAACCACAGAGCTGTGCCTGAAATTATAATGAAGTCCAGTAGACAATAACATTCCCATTAATACAATTAAAATGACGACAAACTCAATGAAATAACAACAAGACCTAAATCATTGTTTTCTATCTTCAAAAGAATAGATTTTT
>NW_026327638.1:0-270 GCF_001194135.2 Octopus bimaculoides
TAATAATAATAATAATAATAATAATAATCCTTTTTACTAAAGGCACAAGCCTGAAATTTAGTCGATTACATCAACCTCAGTGTTTCGCTGGTACTTAATTTATTGATTTGAAAAGGACAAAAGGCAAAGTCAACCTTGACACAATTTGAACTCAGAATGTGCAGATGAACAAAATATTGATAAGCATTTCACCCAGTGTGCTAACAATTCTGCCAGCTCACTACCTTAATAATAATAATAATGATAATAATAATAATAATAATAATAATA
>NW_026327639.1:0-286 GCF_001194135.2 Octopus bimaculoides
ATATATATATATATATATATATATATACACCCATACATACATAAACACACACACACACGATTGGAGATATTGCGGAGAAAAAAAAATGTATGTATAACAGATGCCATATGGATGAACCAAAGCACCAAGAAATTGCTTCAGCAGAGCGAAGAATCAGATGAAGAAAATGGTAAATGTTTGGCAGATGTTGCTATTATTTCGCGAAATGTCGATACTTGTACATTTTAATAAATCTATGGAACTTCAACAAAAAACTACAACATATATACCTACATATATATATATA
>NW_026327640.1:0-398 GCF_001194135.2 Octopus bimaculoides
TACTAGGCTTACAAAGAATAAGTCCTGGGGGCGATTTCTTCGACTAAAAGCAGTACTCCAGCATGGTCGCAGTGAAATGACTGAAACAAGTAAAACAATATATTTATATATATGAGGCAGGATGTTTGTGTGTGCGTACGTGAATGTAGTTTATGCACGTCCACAAATTAGCACGCATGTCGCTCCAACTTTAGGAGGACATTCGTCATGACCCTATCTGCATTTTCGTCAACTTTTTCTCTCAGAGGCACCCGCGTATAGCTGTAAAAATCGATTGTCAACCATAACTCTTATCAATTTTGAAGTTTGCTAACATGGCGAAGTCAAAGTGCGCGTAAGCGAGGGAAGGAGAGAGAGAAATTGTATGTTTGTGAGAGGGGGAGTGAGGGAGAGATACA
>NW_026327641.1:0-379 GCF_001194135.2 Octopus bimaculoides
ACACACACACACACACACACACACACACACACACACACACACAAAACGGATGAACACTCATGCATACAGTCGTATATAGCTTTCGACCTCTATTTATATATCAATATATAATATACATTTATGCATGAATATATAAATATATATGTATCTGTGTGTGTGTGTCTGTCGGTGAGTATGTATCTATGTGTGCATGTATGTATGCATATATGTACGTATGCATGTGTGCATGTTTGCATGCATGTATGTATATACGCGTGCATGTATGTATGCATGCGTGCATGTATGTATGTATGCATGTATGTATGTCTGTATGTATGGATGCATGCATGCATGCATATATGTGTGTATGTATGTATGTATGTATGCATGTATGTATTAT
>NW_026327642.1:0-223 GCF_001194135.2 Octopus bimaculoides
TAGATAGATAGATAGATAGATAGATAGATAGAAATATATATATACATATATATATATCGAATAAAATACAAATAGGACGTGCGCGCCCATGCACGAAAATGCCATGGAAATACTCAACGAAACATGCAAAGAAAAGTACATTCAGAAATATCTATCTAAATACATACAGAAACGAGTACATACACACACACACACACACACACACACACATATATATATATAT
>NW_026327643.1:0-235 GCF_001194135.2 Octopus bimaculoides
GATCAGAAATGATATCATCGTCTTTCTTCAAACTAACAGACATCATATTATAGTTGTTCCTTACTAAATGTAACATAGCAAAAATACTTTACATGTATAAAATCTACATAGGCATAGGAGTGGCTGTGTAGTAAGTAGCTTGCTTACGAACCACTTGGTTCCAGGTTCAGTCCCACTGCGTGACGCCTTGGGTAAGTGTCTTCTACTATAGCCTCAGGCCGACCAAAGCCCTGTG
>NW_026327644.1:0-249 GCF_001194135.2 Octopus bimaculoides
ATAATTTGAGCAACAAAAGTATTTATTAGTGCAAATAGCATCGCATTGAAATCTACAGACATTGCTGTTTCGATACAAATACCCTGTGCTAATCTGGAGTAGCTATGTATTCGTATCGATTATTGGAATTAAATTAAGAGCAGCAATGGGAACTTTGTACACACATATACAAGTACCCACATCAGCATTGATCATCATAATCGTCATCATCATCATCATCATCATCATCGTCGTCGTCGTCATCATCAT
>NW_026327645.1:0-112 GCF_001194135.2 Octopus bimaculoides
CCATGACCATCACTGCCGCCAAAACCACCACCAAGTCTATCTTCAACCATCATAACCATCACATCCTTACCGCCACCTCCATCACCTCCACAACACTCATCAGAACTACTAC
>NW_026327645.1:122-262 GCF_001194135.2 Octopus bimaculoides
TCCTTACCGCCACCTCCATCACCTCCACAACACTCATCAGAACTACTACAACCAACACAACTATCGCCACCACCATCACCAATCAGGACTCTCACTGTGTTATGACCACGACGACTACCAAAACTGTCATTAGAACTACT
>NW_026327646.1:0-237 GCF_001194135.2 Octopus bimaculoides
TATATATATATATATATATATATATATATATATATATACAACAACAACATCAACAACAACAACATCATGAACAAGGAAGCCATTGAATAAAAGGCAAGAAACATCTCGAATAAAGATGATGGTGGTGGTGACAATGAGGACAGAGTTGGCAGGTAAATATATAATATATATACATGTATATATACATATACACACACACACACATATATATAAACACACACGTATATATATATATAT
>NW_026327647.1:0-230 GCF_001194135.2 Octopus bimaculoides
ATATATATATAAGTATATATATGTATGTATCATCATCATCATCATCATCGTCATCGTTTAACGTTTGCTTTCCATGCTGGCATGGGTTGGACGCTTTGACTGAGGACTGGTGGTGAGCCAGAAGGCTGCATCAGGTTCAATCTGATCTGTCAAAGTTTCTATGGATGCCCTTCCTAACGCCAACCACATATGCATATATTTAATATATATATATATATTATATACATATA
>NW_026327648.1:0-155 GCF_001194135.2 Octopus bimaculoides
TATGTATATATATATATGTGTATATATATATGTATATATATATGTGTATAAATATGTATCAGTTGTGGTGTGCAAGAGAGACGATTGCGCTGGTATAGACATGTGGCGAGAATGGATGAGGATAGCTGTGTGAAAAAGTGCCACACCCTAACGGT
>NW_026327648.1:165-591 GCF_001194135.2 Octopus bimaculoides
TGTGAAAAAGTGCCACACCCTAACGGTTGAGGGAACCCGTGGAAGAGGCAGGCCCAGGAAGACCTGGGATGAGGTGGTGAAGCACGACCTCTGAACATCAAGCATCACCGAGGCAATGACTTGTGACCGAGACCTTTGGAAATATGCTGTGCGTGAGAAGACCCGGCAAGCCAAGTGAGACCAAAATCCAAGGCCTCTGCCAGGGATGTAGCCAGCTCACTTACGCGTAACATTCCTTCTTTGGACACTAAATTCCGCTTGTGAAGACCTGTTGAGGCAAGTGAAATCGAAATCAAACTAAATTTGTAGACTGGCACCCATGCCAACGTCTCTTCATTGAACACTAAACTCAACTTGTGAAGACCTATTGGGGCATGCGAAAGCGAAATCGTGATGGCACCTGTAGCAGTAGATCACTAAGAGCAC
>NW_026327649.1:0-246 GCF_001194135.2 Octopus bimaculoides
CTACTACTACTACTACTACTACTACTACTACTACTATTGTAGCTGCTACTATTGCTGCTGCTGCTGCTACCACTACTTCAACAACTACTACTACTACTACTGCTACTACCACTACTAACGCCACTACTATCACTACAGCTACTGCTACTCCTATCATTACTACTACTACGACTACTATTGCTACTACTACTACGACTACTACTACTGTTGCTGTTACTACTACTACTATGACTACTACTACTACTA
>NW_026327650.1:0-209 GCF_001194135.2 Octopus bimaculoides
AACCGCTAAATTACGGGGACGTAAACACACCAACATCAGTTGTCAAGCGACGCTGGGGGACAAACACAGACGCACAAGTACATACATACATACATACATACATACATACATACATGCACACACACACACACTCACACGCACGCACGCACACACAGAGACACATACACACATATATCTATCTATCTATCTATCTATCTATCTATCTATCT
>NW_026327651.1:0-1068 GCF_001194135.2 Octopus bimaculoides
TAAGCTGTAATTCGTTATGGATGAAAACTGCAAAGATACATTATTTTTAATACGCCAATACTGGGAACAACTTTTCACCCGATGATAAAAACGTCCTACAGCAACATTCTAATTCCCCACTCTCCAGCAAAGTTATGATTCTCTCATGCATTAGTTTAGAAGAAAATGATAATTGCATATGAATAATCTGTGATGAGAATAGTTAGTTTGAAATCACGCAATTTAAGAAACACCAAGGTAAAATTAGGGCACGTGGATTACTATATAATGAAACTATTTGCTATTTGAAGATCCCTTAGTGTATTAGATCTTATAAAAACATATGTGCTGGCTGAGCTCTTAGATAGATAGATAGATAGATAGATAGATAGATAGAGAGAGAGAGAGAGAGAGAGAGAGAGAGAGAGAGAGAGAGAGAGAGAGAGAGAGAGAGAGAGAGAGAGAGAGAGAGAGAGAGGCAAGCAAACCGATATACAAACAGAGAAAAGAGTATGAGAAGGGTGTAGAAACATTAAAAACGAAGAGAACTGATTGTAGATGTCGAATAAGACCTCGCAAATATTACACCAGAATCATACCTACGTTTCCAGCTTTTGTATCTTTATCTTCTGTTTGAGAAGATACTATTTAAATCTATAAATACTAAACTGCTATGCTTTACACGTTGCTGTTTCTCGGTCAGCAGATATCCACAGTTTTATAAAGCTAAAAAGTATTTAGATATATTCTTATCCATTGACACAAATACAAAATCAGATAGGAAGTACATATGTATGACACCAAATGTAGAGACTTTGACACAGTATCGCCCACATCATCATGAACAAGAGCAGTAACAACAACAACAACCATGGCCGTGAGGAATCAAATGAGGAAATTGCTATTCGTTTTCTTTTAAATTGCTTGAAATAACAGCCAAATCTTTTAAAACTTGCACTCCTCAGCATCTTAAAAATGTGAAGGACATATAAGATACATTACGTAAGAAAAACTGATAGGATTGAGACAACAGGAACATATTTGACAATCTCTCTCTCTATCTATTTCTCTCTCTCTCTCTCTCTCTCT
>NW_026327652.1:0-686 GCF_001194135.2 Octopus bimaculoides
TTGTTGTTGTTGTGTCTATTGTTGTTGCTGTTACAGGTGGTGGCTCTCATTAATAGTTGTGGTGGTGATGATGATTATGATGATGATAATCATGGTGGTAGTGATGATGATGATGAGGAAGAGGATGCTGAAGATATGATGATGATGACGACGACGAGAAGAAGGAGGGAGAGGACGATGCTGATGGTGGCGGCAGTGGTGGTAGTGGTGGTACTGATGATGGCGATATCAGGTAATATTCTCTGGGAAGGCACAAAAGCCCTTTTCAGAGTTATTTACTTTCAATTGTTATTACCTCATCTGTGATTAGCCTGTTATTACGTAACATGCTTCACGATTTTGGTATACATACCTTATTAGTATTACCTCCCAAGTTCTATATACTCTGGGAACGCATTAAAGACCTTTTTGGGGCTACTTTATCTGAATTCATACTATCGGCTAACTAATTTCATGTCATTACATAATTGATTTCACAATTTGGGTATTCATAACATATTGGGAATTCTTAAAAACAAGATCCTGTGTAAAATAGTTCGGTATTCTCAATAAATGCACAAAAACCGTCTGAAGGGCTACATACTTTGTATTGTTATTACTGGATTAGTAACAATTATGAGAACGGAACCAAGAGATAAGCCCTGCTCTCCTGGGAATTACCAGGTACGTCAGCGAGTATATACATA
>NW_026327653.1:0-488 GCF_001194135.2 Octopus bimaculoides
TGTGTGTGTGTTTGTGTGTGTGTGTGTGTGAGTGTGTGTGTGTGTGTATATATAAATATATACACGTATATATATATATGCGCACATTCCTGCATACACACACAAATTCTTGGATTCGCATATACATATACACATAATTTACACATATACATGCATAATTTACAGATGCGTAGACATTTTGCATCAATACACATTTACATGCACCCATATTCATGCATTGATACATAAATTTACACATCCAATGACATATACAAACCGGCATACATACACAAACACACGTACATACACAGTACATTCTCATACATACAGATATGTATACACACATAATAACATACATACATGTTTACATTCATTTGCACATGCATACACACTTACACACATACATATGTACACATATTCATACACAGCTACATACATACACATACCTACCTGCCTACATACATACATACAGACAGACATGCATACATGCATATATAGACATATACGTA
>NW_026327654.1:0-379 GCF_001194135.2 Octopus bimaculoides
TTTTTTTTGTGACGGGAATTATGGTAAAAGTGTTTCAGAAAAGGGCATAAAATTTGTGAATGTGTGGTGGTGGTGATGGTCAGAAAAATGTAAAAATAATTGAATTTCTTGACAGAAAAATACTTCAATAGAATTGGGCTGTTGCTTCCTGTCACCCAATACCGAATATATATATACGGTGGTCTTCTTTCAGTTTCCGTCTACCAAATCCACTCACTACGCTTTGGTCGGTCCGAGGCAATAGTAAACAATACTCGCTCAAGCTGCCACGGAACCCGGAACCATGTGAAGCATGCTTCTTACCACACGGTCACACCTGTACCTATAGCCACATTTGCATTTATAGCCACACCTGCGTCTATACATACATATATATATA
>NW_026327655.1:0-285 GCF_001194135.2 Octopus bimaculoides
AATCGAGCCCAGAACTTATTCTTTGTAAGCCTAGTACTTATTCTATTGGTCTATTTCGCTGAACCACTAAGTTACAGGTACGTAAACACAACAACATCGGTTGTCAAGCGATGGTGGTGGGGAAAAACACAAACACAGAAATACACACACATACATATACTAGCAGAGATACTCAGTATTGCTCGAGAATAAAATGGCATAATTTGTGTGTGTGTATATATATACACATATATATGGGAGAATTTACGAAAAAAACAATAGACGAAGACAGGTGGTGTATACAAC
>NW_026327656.1:0-371 GCF_001194135.2 Octopus bimaculoides
CACCAACGATGCAAATAACATGAAATACGTAAACAAACGAGTTAGATACGAGAACAACGAGAAAAAATGGAAAACAGGACATGTGAACACGGAGAAAGGACCCTTCATCAGTTATCGGCTGTCTATCTACTCCTCATTTCAAGCATTCAACGATAAGGGTCTGAACTGAAACAGCTGTAAGGGATGTTTGTCAATATTTTAATTCGTTAAATGCTCGGAATGAGGAGTAGATAGACAGCCGACAACTGATGAAGGAAATGTTCTCTATGTGGCCTGTATGTTTTCTGTGCTCTGTTTATGTTCTGTTTCTCATTTTGACCGCGTTTTTTTTGCAACGTCCTGTACCCAGATATGCATCTATATATACATGT
>NW_026327657.1:0-248 GCF_001194135.2 Octopus bimaculoides
GATAGATAGATAGATAGATAGATAGATAGATAGATAGATAGATAGGGTGCCGAGAGATCTGACTACCGAACGCAAGACTGACAGGGTCAATGCCTGCACTGAACTTCTCGAACAAAGTCAAAGAAACAACACCTTCTTTCGAAGGCTCGTAACAGGAGATGAAACATGGGTTCATCATCTTAAACCGGAATCGAAGAAGCAGTCAATGGAATGGCGCCACTCTACGTCACCACCACCGAAAAAGTTCA
>NW_026327658.1:0-272 GCF_001194135.2 Octopus bimaculoides
CTATCTACCTATCTATTTCTCTCGCTCCTCCTCTCTTTGTATACACACACACACATACATGCGCGGAAATACCATTGTCTATTATGAGCTTTCAAATATATGTGTGTACTTGTGTGTGTTGTATTTATGTGTGCACATCAATATATATAAACATATAAGAATACAGATACGTATACACAAATATTGTCTCATCATTTAAAATCATTTATCTACGCATATATTTGTGTATGTACGTATATATTTGTGTATGTATGTATATATTTGTGTATGTA
>NW_026327659.1:0-326 GCF_001194135.2 Octopus bimaculoides
TAATATAATATAATATAATATAATATAATATAAATATAAATATTACAAATATTATATATATTGGATCTGAATCGAAACAATTGTAGGATTATCATATTTATATTTATACTATTATATTTCGCCCATCGCTACGCTGTGAGTTCAAATTCCGCCGAGGTCGGCTTTGCGCTTCATCTTTTCGGGGTCGATAATATAAGTACCAGTTGAATACTAAGGTCAATGTGATCGACTCATCCCCACCTCTTAAAGGTGCCCTTGTGGCAAAAATTTGAAATAAGTATATTATATTATATATTAATAATAATAATAATAATAATAATAATAAT
>NW_026327660.1:0-703 GCF_001194135.2 Octopus bimaculoides
CCATAGCTTATGGAAGAGCTATTTGAGCCAGTTTATAACAAACAGAAACTGTTAGCCACAACCTTGAACATAACTAAGAGCTACCACGGTATCAACCCAGATAATATATTCCTCTAAACTCACATTAATTATATATATTGGATCATAAAACGAATGGTTTACACCTGGTAGCTTATTGGTAAAGCATGGTCACTTTCACAGTAATCATTATGTATATGGTAAATGGAAGATGGAATATACGAGAATTTATATATGAGAAGTTTGGCATCAGGCCAGCAATTTCAGGGGGAGAAGTTAAGTTGATTACATCAACCCCAGTGTTTAACTGGTACTTATGAAAGGCAGAGTTAACCTCAGTGAAATTTGAACTCAGAACATAAAGACAGATGAAATGCTGCTGAGCATTTCATCCAGCATGCTAATGATTTTGCCATCTCAGCCCACCTTTGGATGTTAATAATGGTTTCAAATTTTGCCACAAGGACAGCCATTTGGGGAAGAAGATGTGTCAATTACATCTAACCAGTGTTCAACTGGTATTTAATTTATCGACCCCAAAAGGAGGAAAAGCAAAGTCAACCATGGCAGAATTTGAACTCAGAACGTAGCAATGGGTGAAATATCACTAAGCATTTCGCCCAGCATGCTAATGAGTCTGCCAGCTTGTCACCTTAACTTTTGGATGTTAATAACGAAGAGCTGG
>NW_026327661.1:0-405 GCF_001194135.2 Octopus bimaculoides
ATGTATGTATGTATGTATATATGTATGTATGTATGAATGTATGTATGCATTATTCAGTTTTGTTTCAAGATTTCTTGCCAATTGAGAAAGAGCCAGTTTCTAACCTAGATCCAAGATTCCTTCATTGGAATTGAAACAACATCAACAAGATAGGTTTTCTATGTATGTATTTATGTATATGTGCATATGTGCAGATTTGTATGCTTTATTTTATGTATGTATTCTCGTGCATATTGTTGCATGTTTAGACATGATCATATATACTTAACAATAAACTTCTGGAAAGTTTTACAGACTTTTACAGTTCCAGTGATGGTTTGGATAGGTAGTCTTCAAACCAGCTTTCTCCATTCTAGTTTTGAGAAGCCTAATTTCTCAAGATTGATATTTAGGTAGTGTGTTACA
>NW_026327662.1:0-391 GCF_001194135.2 Octopus bimaculoides
ATATAGTCTTAAGATGTCCACTACAAAATACAAACGAACTGAGACGGAGAGAGACGGAAAGAGAGAGAGAGAGAGAGAGAGGGATATAGAAGTTGAGAAAGAGGGACGTAGATTGATAGATAGGGAGATAGATAGATAAAGATAAAAAAGATAGATACATAAATGAATAGAGAGAAGGAGAGAGGGAGAGAGAGGAAGAGAAAGGAGGGGGAGAGAGACTACCCGCACAGTCGGAAATTGCTTCTCTCCATGTTTATCGTTTCAAGTTGAAGCACTCGGCCATTATTTGCCCCTGAGTGGATAAATGGACACACAGAATGAAGGACATGCGCGTGTGTGAATGTACGTGTGTATACATACATACATACATACATACATACATACATACATA
>NW_026327663.1:0-814 GCF_001194135.2 Octopus bimaculoides
TATTATTATTATTATTATTATTATTAAGTACCAGTGAAACACTGGGGTCGATGTAATCGACTAATCCTCTCCCAACAAATTTGAGGCCTTGTGCCTCCAGTTGAAAAGATTATTATTGTTGTTGTTGTTGTTGTTGTTGTTGTTGTTGTTGTTGTTGTTGTTGTTGTTGCTGTTGTTGTTAAGGCGAGCTGGCAGAATCGTTAACACGCAGGACGAAATGCTTAGCGATATTTCGCCCGTCGCTACGTGCTGAGTTCAAATTCCGCCGAGGTTGACTTTACTTTTCATCCTTACGGGGTCGATAAATTAAGTACCAGTTGAACACTGAGGTCAATGTAATCGACACATCCCCTCCCCCAAAATGGCTGCTCTTGTGGTAAATTTTGAAGCCATTATCATTATTAATATTTAGCAGAAGTAACAGAGTGACTCAAGGTCCGAGAGTTCCGTGCGTGTAATAAAAATATACATATACTCATACTTTGAGTTCTATTTTTCATGTTTGCACCAACATACCTGTGTGCGTGTGTGTGTGTGTGTGTGAGCGTGCGTATGTGTGTGTGTGTGCGTGTACACATGCACACACGTATACATATGCTATATACGCTCGTGCTACGTGTGTGTATGTGTGTTGGAAATACGTCTGTATATATACTATTCTGTTACAGAGACGAAGAGTGCTGAATGTTAACCTGTACAAGGGTCAAAGAGCGTTATTTTATATAGGGCTAATTCCTATTGAAGATATACGTCAATGTGCATATAATGTTGATATAAGCTTAAACACGTATATATATATATATATATATATATA
>NW_026327664.1:0-234 GCF_001194135.2 Octopus bimaculoides
ACATACAAAGATACATACACAGAAGCAAACACGCAACACACTTCCTTCAGCAGCCCTGCTACTGAAGTATCTTCATAAAGTCTAAAGGTAACCAATAGTGGCATACCAAATATGAGACTTATAATAATGCAGAAGCCAGTAAAATTTATGGTTGACTTATGCACACGAAGGATTAAAAAGTCATGCCCATGTAGCGTAATTTTGAAACATTGAGATAGTGATATACGAGTCCAA
>NW_026327665.1:0-248 GCF_001194135.2 Octopus bimaculoides
GATATGTCCCTGGCTCTGAATATAAGAAAACACAAGACAATAAAGAGTTACAAAACAATGCGTTTTTTATTATTCATACATACACTTCACTTACTAACAGTAAGCAATCGTACTTAGAAAGTAATCATATTTAAACTAAATTATCATACTTAAATGTGGTAGAATCCAATCATTATAGACACTAAAATAATGTGGAACCGAACTATATAGAATATAACTATGTAGAATCGAACTATATAGAATCTAAT
>NW_026327666.1:0-518 GCF_001194135.2 Octopus bimaculoides
AAATATTACAAGAAAAAAAAAAAAGACTGATTTTTCTCTCTTGAAAGGTAAAAAAAAATCTTATTTTTCTATTAAAAAACAGAAATATGTAAAAAAAAATTACAAAACAAAACAAAAAACTTGGATTGTTCACTTCCAGTTTAATTCATTTATTTATTACTATTATTATTATTATCATTATTATGTGGTGTTTTTCTTTATTTTTCTCTATCTTCTAACCCACCCCACTTATGTTTCAAGTTATAAAGAATTCGAGAGAAAAATATACACGACAAAATTCTAACTTCATTGCTTGTCTAATCAACAAATCTGTCTAATCACTTTTTTTTTTAATTAATGAGGGGAAGTTTATTTTAATTTTTTTTTCTTTAATATAAGGTCTAAGAGTTGAAGATCTGGTTAATATGGATTCAGCCTTTGACCTTTTTTCTGCCATTCTGGACATATTCTTCCAGTGATATTATTTTATTTGCGACATGTTTTTATATTATCATTATTATTATTATTATTATTATTAT
>NW_026327667.1:0-715 GCF_001194135.2 Octopus bimaculoides
ACATCACGTACACACACACACAAACATCTTCTGTTTTATAGATATTGATTCTGTTTTATAGATATTGATGATCTTTGGTATGTTTTTCTTTTCAGGGGATTAAATATGCCGTTTACTGCAACAGAAAAAGCCTTTTGTGCATTGAAGTATGCCCAAACTCAGTCCCAGTCAAATGTGAATGTGTAAGGTGTATTTGTCCGAAGATTTCATAAACAAGCACCAACAGGGAAGCAAATTTGGACGTGATATTATAAGTTTCAAGAGGAAGGCTGTTTGTGTTGGAAAAAAAGGATCTGGACAGCCAGCAGTTTCAGAAGAGTTGGGTAGCCAACTTCAGGAAACGCTTAGTCGGAATTCAAAGAAATCTGTGCGAAGAGCAAGCCTGGAAAAACCCGGATCCTCATGTTAACTGTTAGGCGTGTCATAAGAAAACGCTTGCGGCTGGCCTCCTACAAGCTTCAGCTTGTGCAGACTTTAAATCCGGTTAATAAGCAAAAGCGTAAAACGCTCTGTGAAGACATGCAAGAGAAACTTGAAGTTGACGACTTTGAAAACCATCTTGTTTTCAGCAACGAGGCCACATTCCATACGAATGTCAAAGTGAACAAGCAAAATTTTCGCGTTTGGGGCAAAGAAAATCCATACGACACAATTGAACACGAAAGGGACTCACCAAAACTGAATGTGTTCTGCATCATTTCAAAGAACCGTGATA
>NW_026327668.1:0-290 GCF_001194135.2 Octopus bimaculoides
ATTTTTTTCGTCTTCTACCAAAATCATAATCTCAGTGACCTTGTGTTTTGTGTACTTAAAAAAAGTTTCAAGGTGCCTGTTCCAAAACTCTGGCCAGAAAGTTTCATTTAAATCCACATGGACCTTGAAGGTCCATATGGATTTGCAAACTCTGCTCTATACATACATAGAACCAAACTATAATCAAAATGTTCCCTTCAGTTTCTAACTATCTCTATCCAAATATATATATATATGGTTAATTGGTACTACTAAAGCAGCGCGGACCCGAACGCGCAGTCGTGCGTCCG
>NW_026327669.1:0-276 GCF_001194135.2 Octopus bimaculoides
CAGCTCATCTGTACCCCAAACTTCAAAAGCTTGATGTCCTGTTCTCATAGGAGTGAGAGGAAGTGGGAGAGGAAGACAGGCAGTAGCCTCTAAACTGTTTAATGTATTGGTATCTCAGATAGTCTCCAGTATTCTGGATGCCTTCTGCTAAAAGTGAAAGATAAAAATAAATTGTAAACATAAAGCTAATTCTCTGCTGATATCAGTGTGTGTGTATGTGTGTATGTGTGTCTGTGTGTGATGCACTGAGATACATAATCATGCCTAAGTATTTCT
>NW_026327670.1:0-609 GCF_001194135.2 Octopus bimaculoides
AAATGTCTGTGTTTAAATGTGAAATATAACAAGAAAAATGCAAATACATACCTCATTTTTGTTGGAAACAAGATTTCTTTTCAAAATAGTAATTAGAAGAAGATAGCAGGGAACTATGGGAATTTATAGGTGATTAGTACCAGGGGGGGGGGGGTAATTACAAAAGGCATAGTTCAATTTAAATTAACCTCTATTATTATCTTCAATATACTGATGTTGGGAGATTTATATAATTTGTCATGATATAATTTAGCAATATTTAATTCATTTATTTATTTAAATTATTTATTCATATAATCTATTCAAGTGCTGTAGAAAAAAAAGTGTGTGATTATTTGTAGTTCCGTCATAATTAATAAATTTCAATGTTAAATTAAGTAGGAGATACTTGAGGAAGTATATTATATACCCTGCCGATATTCTGGTTATATCCTATAAGGTATTATTTCCTGATGTGCAAATGGATACCATGAGTTTACTATGAGATATACTCATTTGGGTATTTTTACTTTTTGTATTATCTGAAATAGAATACCCACATATCTATTAATCCCCCAAAACTGAATTATATATATACATATATATATATATATATATATATATATATAT
>NW_026327671.1:0-766 GCF_001194135.2 Octopus bimaculoides
TATATATACATACAGTATACAGGCAACCTAACTGTGCCGGTGCTTTACTCATCATCTATTTATACATCTTGTATAATTTTTCCATCATATATATTTATATGGTATTCAACTGACGTTCCAGTAAATTGGGTGTTTAACACACCCCTCTGAAAGATTTCTTTCCCTCAGTTTGTTACCTTACATATATGTATATATATATATATATATACATATAGGTTATGAGCGGTTGTGGTGTCAATTAGACCCTTATCTATATTTTTGTATTCCTTTTTCCTTTCTTTTCTTTATTCCTTTTATTATTTTCTTCTTCTTTTTTTCTTCTCCCCACCCCTGTTTTTTCTCTTTCTTTATTCCTCTCTTCCTGTTTTCGATTTGACCTTACTAATACATTCCCTACTTTTAGGTCACTTTAAGTAGGACTCTTGATTCAATAACACTGTGTATAAACTCTGTATTTGGAATGACCAATTTCAAAGACTGCTGGATTGTACTCACAAGGTATTAGAACCTTACAAATGCAATGACCAATCTTAAAGACTATTGGATTTTACTCACAAGGTATTGGAATCTTATATGTATACCATTCTGCCTAAACAATGGATTTACAAATACAAGTATCCCTGCATTCATTCTCTATTTCCTATCTAATCTAAATTAACTATTACTTAACCATCCTCTCACACCGTCTCCGATGAAGGAATATAATAAATATTCTAGAAATAGCTGTAAGCCTTTCTATTTATAAATGTCCTCAAATCTACACAGC
>NW_026327671.1:776-3467 GCF_001194135.2 Octopus bimaculoides
ATATATAAGAATGCACATACACACGCACATACACGACGCACAAACAAGGTGGTGCCCCAGCATGGCCGCAGTCTAATGACTGAAGCGAGTAAAAGATAAAAGATAAAATATACACACAGAGGCAAAAAACAACAACAAAAAAAACCATGCTCAGTACCTTGTTTGCTTTATATTAAACAGGCGATGCAGCTTTCAGTTCATATCTGAATCTTAATGCATCGAGATTGAAATTTAAAATACTTATAATTAGCTTTAATATTCCTATTTCAATCTATTTATCTGCATGATTATGTCATTTGCATGCTTCTAGAATCAGTACGTTTTATATTAGCGCCATTAAAAAACGTGGAAAATATGTACATTGGCTTATATTTAATTTACATCTTCAATCTATCTATCTATCTATCTATCTATCTATCTATCTATCTATCTATCTATCTATCTATCTATCTATCTATCTATCTACCTATCTATCTATCAATCTATTTATCAATCCATCTATCCATCTATCATTCTCTCTCTCTTTCTCTCTCTCTCTCTCTCTCTCTCTCTCTCTCTCTCTCTCTCTATCTATCTACTAGTATTTCTTTCTCTCGCTCTTCCCCGCCTATGTATGTATGTATGTATGTATGTATGTATGTATGCATGTATGTATGTATGCATGTATCTATCTATCATTCTCTCTATCTACTAGTATCTCTTTCTTTCGCTCTTCCTCCTCCTATGTATGTATGAATGTATGTATGTATGTATGTATGTATCTATCTATCTATCTATCTATCTATCTATCTATCTATCTATCTATCTCTCCCTCCCTCTCTCTCTCTTTCTCTCTCTCTCTCTCTCTCTTTCTCTCTCTATGTTCAAAGCCATGCCTGCACGAATCGTTACTATGAGTTTCTCGTTTTCGGTGCAAGGATATACATTCGTCCTTGTACTGTATTTATGAGCGAGGGTTTAGATTATATTTAATTTATTTCATTTAATTTACAAACGAGTTCTAGCCAAAAATATACTTGCAGACGAATGCGTATATCATGTACAAAATCATGTGCGTGCACATGAACTGAGTATGGTATAAATCTTCTGTGTGAGTACATAGTTATGTGTATGTGTGTTTCTGTGTGTGAGACTACGCCGCGCAAATAAGTCGTCTATGCAAACCACTGACAAAGCCTGTACTCACACAAAAGGCACGTATAAAGGCATTAAATTATTTCCAATTAATTGTTGATTTCTTAATTCCCTTAAGAGTGATGCCCCTTGCTGATATCGACATTATTTTAATGAGTGATCTGTGTTGACCAGCTGGACGAGTATGCTCCGCCCACCATCTTTATCAAATTATGTGGTGTTGTTTTATATTCTTTTATCAAAATAGTTTGCTAAAGTTGTAGATGCTGCAGCTTGTGTCAAAACTTGTAGATTCAACAAGTTTGGCATTGGTCGACCAAATTCCACACCCCTCACATGCATACATACATATTATATATATATATATGTATGCATGTAGGCGGATTCTACACACATACACACGCACATGTACTTTATAAGAGAGAGAAGCATGACTGTGTCGAAGCGCAGGCGTGGCTACGTGGGGGGGGGGGCACAGGTGTGGCTATGCAGAAGAGCAGGCATGACTGTGTGATAAAAAGCTTGTTTCCCAATCATATGGTTCCGGGGTCAGTCCCACTACGTGGCACCTCGGACAAGAGACCACAAAAGTCCTATGAGTAGATTTGGTAGACGGAAACTGAAAGAAACCTGCCGTATATATGTACCTATCTATGTGTGTGTGTGTGTCTTCGTATGTGTTTCTCCCCACAATAGCTTGATAACCGGCGTTGGTGTGTTTACGTCACCGTAAGTTAGTTATTCGGCAAAAGAGACTGATAGAATAGGTAGCAGGCTTTTAAAAAAACATGATTTGACTAAAATTCTTCAAGGCGGTGCTCCAGCATGGCCGCAATCGAATGACTGAAACAAGTAAAAGTTAGATCTTTAGGAGTGTATGTGTATGTGTCTGTGCATATGTATGTATTTATGTATGTATGTGTGTATGTATGTGTGTATGTACGCACTTGAAACAGCATTAGATTAATATACCAGCGTGTATAGTATTTGTAATATGCGAATAAATGTGGAACAGCGTTTAGTGTAACATTTTGTCTGAGAGGAACCCCTTAAAGAGACATATATTTAAACTACAGGGTTTCGTTCACAACGCCGGTGGATCTACGGACATTGATTTTGACTCATCAGTGACAAAAATAGCAATTTATGATTCGGTAGAGGTGATTTCTGCTTCGTATGCTATCAATTTGGCATTAATAGAGCATAGATACATTCATGTCTTTGCAAGTACAGCTCACATCTTGTTGAGTTGTGATTTGTAATGGCTTTAATATTAAAGGGGTAACTGCAACTAATTTTCTTGTAGTTCTTGTGGAACTGCATACGATTTAGTTGCCTCTACTACCGGAAACTCTTCCTCCGGTAAAAACGAAATATGATTAGGATAACGATTCTTGAATGGACCTTCTGTCATTCCTATCTAGGACTAACGCTTTATCATTTGGTTAGGGGATTGGTAGAGGTGATTTTTGCATCATATTACATTGCTGTCTGCAGTAATTGAAGTAATTAAGGAAATATTTATTATCGCTTATAATATATATGTGTGTATGTGTA
>NW_026327672.1:0-324 GCF_001194135.2 Octopus bimaculoides
GGATATAGTAGCCAACTTCAATAGATTTAATCTATCTAAATTTAAGATGAATTAATTGTCAGCCCGCATAGCTCAGTCGGTAGAGCATCAGACTTTTAAGAACTGTCGAATAATATGAAATCTGAGGGTCGCGGGTTCAAGTCCCTCTGCGGGCGGCGGTTATTCTTTTGGAAATAAATACGAGGTGACATAAGTTATCACATGCCAGCTTTATACAACAGTCGTTTCAGTCAACAATTAATTTGCTGCTAAGTCTATAACATTTCATTTGTCAAAAAGTTAAACCGGCTGTTGGATGCCCGCATAGCTCAGTCGGTAGAGCAT
>NW_026327673.1:0-204 GCF_001194135.2 Octopus bimaculoides
TTATATAGATTCTAATTATGAAACCGATATGAGTAATAATATTAATAATATTTTAAATAACAATAGTTATAATGATAAAGCTTTTAATTTAAATAATAACAATAAATCCGAAGATAACCCCAACCATAAATTACCTAACGATAGCAACAAGATCAACATCCTTTCACGAAATAAGGGAAATAAAAGTCAAATAAAACCTTGTCT
>NW_026327674.1:0-169 GCF_001194135.2 Octopus bimaculoides
TCGTTCGCTCGTACGTACGTTCATTCGTTCGTTCGTTCGTACGTAGTACTTTCCTTCGTTCTTTTGTTCCTTCGAACGTACGGGAGTACGAACAAACGAACGTACGTGAGTACGAACGAACGAACGTACATTCGTACGATTTAAAGAACAAACGAACGAAAGAAATAGC
>NW_026327674.1:334-460 GCF_001194135.2 Octopus bimaculoides
CGTAGGAACGAACGAACGTGCGTAAGTACGTACGAAAGAACGATCGTACGGACGTAAGAACGAACGATCTAACGATGGAACGAACGATCGAACGAACGAAAGAAAGAACGTACGTACGTAATAACG
>NW_026327675.1:0-302 GCF_001194135.2 Octopus bimaculoides
ATGGCAAGACTGTATGGAATGCGAGAAGGTAATGTAAAAGTGATACCAGTAGTGATCGGAACGTTGGGCTCAATTCCATTGAAACTTCAAGACTTCTTAAGGCAACTGGAAATCCCATGCAAGATTGATGTCTTGCAAAAAGCAGGCTTATTTGGCACAGCGCAGAACTTAAGGAAAGTATTATCTGTCTGAGGTCCCTGTTGTAACTTGACAGATAACTAAAGACTCCGGTGCATTTTTACCTACACTGTGTTGGGCACTGCACACATTCTACGCAAAACACTTTCAATACAGTAACCATA
>NW_026327676.1:0-821 GCF_001194135.2 Octopus bimaculoides
GGGGAGGAAGCATTGGAGGAGGTGATGATGAAAAGGTTATAGGGAGACAGTTACAGGTGTCTTGCTGAAGAGATTCTGAAGAATTTCATGAAATAACTTTATTATTAAGCTAGTGTTTGGAACCTAAACTAACGCTAAATTTTAATGGGAGGTTTTAATTTAGATAACTTTAAAACAGGAAGTTTTACATCATAGACCCACTGACAGTCTCAGGTATCAAAAAAGTGATGTTTACAATTAAGCATAAGATGAAACTTTAAAAAATTTTTTAAAAAAAAGGCTGTTTTTGCTGAAAGGTTATAATGCAAAAGTATGTAGAACAAGTAGTTTATAGAAATAGTACAAAAGACAAAATCAGGAACATCTTTCTTTCCTGACACAAAAATCTAAATTATATCAAAGTTAAAACTAAGAGATCAAACACTTAAAACAAATGAACAGATAACCATTTAAAAACGAAAACACAAATACGTAACACTTCCTCTTTTTTTGAGATTAAAAGATTAAAGTGTTGTTTAACTATAAAGTTGAAGTGAATGTAACCTAAAAATTATTAGAGCTATTATTATTATCATTGCAGCGAGCTGGCAGAACCATTAGCGTTGCCAGGCAAAATGCTTAGTGGCATTTGGCCCATCTTTACATTCAGAGTTCAAATTCCACCAAGGCCAACTTAAGCTTTCATTCGTTCGGAGTCAATAAATTTAAATACTAATCAAGTACTGGGGTTGATGTGATTGACTTTCCCCATCCTCCAAAATTTCAGGGTTTGTAACTCTAGTAGAAAGGATTATTACTATTAATTATTATTATTATTATTA
>NW_026327677.1:0-249 GCF_001194135.2 Octopus bimaculoides
AACCTTCGCAAATACATGTGCTCACACACGCGCACCTTAGCTTGCATGCCCGTCCATATACAAACATTCCTGTATATATACAGACGTGCCAATACTCACACACGCCCGCATACCTACACACACGTACACACACGTACACACATTTGTATATATTTCTACACACTTGTATGTATGCACTAGTTTACACTCATAAACATACTCACACATATACACACACATGTGCCCAGCACACACCCACACACGCCCACC
>NW_026327678.1:0-322 GCF_001194135.2 Octopus bimaculoides
AGCTTTATAGTTGTTACATCAGTGTATAATTGACAATATAAAGCTATCTTTAACCGCAAATGTATTCTCTCCCAAGAATTATATCACATAGGCGTTTAAGGAGGAAGAAAGATGAGATATAAGAGGTGAGGTTCCGTTTGGTATTTTGCATTGTACTATACCTCGTAGAATTCTTAATTTGATATATTTATACATAATTTTCTCGGTACCCCGGAATCCGTCCATTACCTTGCCACAATTCAGTGTGTAGTGTTAAGTTGGTGGTTAAAAATAATACAATAAAATAACATAACAAAAATGAAATAATAATATAAAATAAAAT
>NW_026327679.1:0-208 GCF_001194135.2 Octopus bimaculoides
TATATATGTATATATATATATATATATATATGTATGTACATGTCTAATTTGTACTGGCGGAAAAAAGTACACGACACTATTGGAGAGATTGATAATACTTCGTTTTGTTTGGGTCAGTTTATTGTTACTGTCAGCATATGTGGATCTATATACTAGAAACATCACTGGAGAACGCATTCAATATATATATATATATATATATATATAT
>NW_026327680.1:0-500 GCF_001194135.2 Octopus bimaculoides
TGCTAATTCGGTCCTTACTTTGCTACGTTTCTTGGAGCTTTCTATCCACATTGAGATATCTCGGTTCTTGAATAGAAAGCTCGAAAAAATACTGCTATCTAATCGATAGTTTTGCTGCACATAAAATATATAAAAGTAACAATACTTTATGAGGTGCGCGCAGAACAGCGAGAACCCAAACCATAGCTTAACTATTAATTCATAATACATTCTGCCAGGTTCGAATGTGAATATCTGATCGCTATTGTTTTTCTATGTCGGAGAACACACGCCTAACTGAGTCGATGTGTTTTCATAATACGTGTTATTCACTGGTGTTCTCCGAGGATGAAAAACAACGGCAATTCACGTTCACGTGAATTCATATTCACGTTTGAAACTATCAGAACGTATTAAGAGCGAACAAATACGTTATATTAATAATGCTGTTTAGCCGAAAAAGAAAATTCTCCTGTGATCGAGAGAGAGAGAGAGAGAGAGAGAGAGAGAGAGAGAGAGAG
>NW_026327681.1:0-574 GCF_001194135.2 Octopus bimaculoides
ATTCTACCTAAGGATTACATTAAGCACATGGAATACTCAGCCCCTCACACACTACACTACTCCAATATATAGGTGGTTCAGTTGATTGAACAACTGAATTTTCATAATTGAAAAAGACAATATGTAAGTTTTCCCAACATATCATAGGCACAGGAGTGGCTGGGTGGTAAGTAGCTTGCTTACCAACCACATGGTTCCGGATTCAGTCCCACTGCATGGCACTTTGGGCAAGTGTCTTCTACTATAGCCTCGGGCCGACCAAAGCCTTGTAAGTGGATTTGGTAGACGGAAACTGAAAGAAGCCCGTCGTATATATGTATATGCACATATATGTGTTTGCTGGTGCGTTTACATCCCCGTAACTTAGTGGTTCAGCAAAAGAGACCAATAGAATAAGTACTAGGCTTACAAAGAAGAAGTCCTGGGGTCGATTTGCTCGACTAAAGGCGGTGCTCCAGCATGGCCGCAGTCAAATGACTGAAACAAGTAAAAGAGTAAAAAGAGAGAGTATATGAATTTCTCTGCTGATGGCAAACAGGCTTCAAGTGTGTCTTGGCTAGATGTATATCTAAAA
>NW_026327682.1:0-862 GCF_001194135.2 Octopus bimaculoides
ATACCAAACGAACATCGTGTATCCAATATAGTATATAGAAGACTGTTCATTGCTATAATTTAGTCTGTTTTTAAGGGGTTGGCTTTGAGAATTGCATTTCCTCGCGTTCGGTAAAAATGTGCTTTTTATGACAGTCTGACCTTAGAGTCCCACATAGCGTGAGGCATTATTGTATAGCAATGCCCTTATATAAATATAAATATATATTTCGGGAATAAATGATGGATTTTTTCCCTTATGAGGTTTTTTTTACGTTAGCTACTTGATAAATTCTTATAAAAGAATTTGTCCTATTATTGAATTTAAATATATTTATATATATATATATATCTACACTCTAAATGAAGACAATCCTGACCAGAGAGTTGAATTTTGTAAGCGGTACCTGGGTAATTGGACTTCTTTTTATGGGGACATCTCAAAGATAAGTCTTACTGCTTAAAACCAGCATCATTCGATGAGCTGAGAGAGGGAATTGAAAGACAATGTCTCTCGCAGTTCTGAATAAAAGGATTCGTAATATTGTTTTGGATTCGTTAGTCCATGGTATCAGCTGAGGTTAGAGAGTGGTGGTCATCAGTTTGAACATTTATAAAAAAAATGCATTTATCCACTTTGTGTTTAACAATTAATCATTGTCAATAAACAATGCATTTATTGTCATTTATAAAGTGAAAGCATTTTTTGACCAAGTATTTTAAAATTTGAACCATTAATCTAGTTTCTAAGTCAATAAACATTGAATTAATTTTCATTTAAAGTGTGAATACATTTTTGGGGGGACACCCTGTGTGTATATGTGTTTATATATATTATATTTATATTTATATTTATATATTTGATCCTTTATATTGAACACTCA
>NW_026327683.1:0-695 GCF_001194135.2 Octopus bimaculoides
AGTTTTCTTTCTTTTTTTTAGGGTCAATGTTTCTAAGACCTTATTATCTGATATGTCCTTCCCCACTTACTATTTTAGGATGGTTGGATGTGATATGAGGGAAATTTGGCTGCTATTTCTTGCAGGTTGAGTGGCCACATAAAAATTATCTCAGTTGTTGATTAGAAAGGTGCTAAAAGATGGTAGCAAAGGTTTACTTTGCGGACCCATAAACGTCATGTTTGGAAAACATACACGTTTCAGTTTTCTATTAAAGCTATACATCTAGGATGCATTATAAAAAATTTTTTTTTTAAATGAACCCTAGTATTTCAATTGTATTTTATTTGCTTTCTGAGATAAAATAAAATATCACTGATATAAAGTTAACTTTAGCTTTGACAGGATTTGAACTCAGAATATAACGAGTTACAACAAAACACAGCAGACATATTGACATCATCATCATTTTAACATCTGCTTTTCCATGTATGCAGAATTTGTTGAGATGAATTTTCTATGACTGGATGTCTTTCCTATCACCAACCCTTGCCTGTTTCCAAATAAATTAATACTTGTTTTTATGTTGGTTGTTTGTCACAACAACATAAAAAAACTGGTGTCCGACCTGTTATCAACATAAAAACTGGTGACCTCGATGTAATCTCGTAGAATAAACACCACATCGTAAATTGGTGATTTAGTAAAAACTACAT
>NW_026327684.1:0-680 GCF_001194135.2 Octopus bimaculoides
TTAATGAAAAATGTGGCCCCCGTTTTAAAAAAGATCCGAAAATTCATCAGCTTGTGGATGAGGATCATCGGAGGACAGTCAAAGATATTCTGAGGTGTTTGAGGAAGGACATTTGGCGAAAGTCACTGGATTCTTCATGATGACAATGCACCCTGTCTGTGAGTTCCCAGACTTAGTTATGTTAACATCAGCTCCTTTGAAATGGTCACCTAGTGCCGCAATATGCCAGTCCCGGTATTCCTGTCACTTTTGGAATCCATCCTGGAAGTAGTTTTCCATAAGCGAGTTGAGGGCCTTCTGCGATTCACTCTTGATCTCAACAAAGGTGTTTAACCCTTTAGCATTTAAACCGGCCATATCCGGCCAAAAGTATTCTGCCTATTCTATGTTCAAACTGGCCAGATCTGGTCTCTCACACCAACCCTACAATATCGTTTTAAAAATTAACAGCTACCTCATCAAAATCTCATAGCTACAAGATAATGCATGATTAGTTCAAAACAATGTGGATAAAAAAGCATTAATTATGGCAGAATAATGTGAACACTAAAGGGTTAACGAGTGACCTTTGACCTTATGGTAATCACTTTTGTCATCAACACCACCACCACGACCACCTCTGCCACAGGTACCATCATCATCTATACCAGGGGTTTTCAAACTTTTTGACTTGCGGACCC
>NW_026327685.1:0-241 GCF_001194135.2 Octopus bimaculoides
GAATATCTTGTTTATTGTTACTTGTATATTACCAATAGCGCTGTTGTTGCTATATGTCTTCATATAGTCATATTGATAGAAGAAACATCTAATTGATTCCGAGTATTTCACCTAAGGATGTACTTGTTTGAACATTTCACGAAAATACTACATAACATAAGACTATGCAGAAAGACGTCCATAATATCTAGCTACCTAATCTATCTATCTATCTATCTATCTATCTATCTATCTATCTATC
>NW_026327686.1:0-145 GCF_001194135.2 Octopus bimaculoides
ATGTGTGTTTCAAGTGTTTGATGGCGTATTCACACGATTGTTTAACATATGGCATAAGCCTCGTACTTGCACTCATCCATTGTACTAGCTACGAATAATGGAATAATTCCACACAACACAAGTATTCACGTGCGCACAAGCACAA
>NW_026327686.1:155-292 GCF_001194135.2 Octopus bimaculoides
AATGGAATAATTCCACACAACACAAGTATTCACGTGCGCACAAGCACAATTATATTCACAATAATCCACATTGACAAACACACAGACATTATCTATCTATCTATTTATCTATCTATCTATCTATCTATCTATCTATC
>NW_026327687.1:0-227 GCF_001194135.2 Octopus bimaculoides
TATATATATATATATATATATACATACACATATACATGCATACATATATATATATGTGTGTGTGTGTGTGTGTAAATATGTGCACATATACTCTCACCATTATGCATCTATGTAAACATTTATACAAATATTTATGTACACATATATATATACATGCATACATATATATACATATATATACATACATACACAAATATATACATATACAAATGTATACAGATATACAC
>NW_026327688.1:0-208 GCF_001194135.2 Octopus bimaculoides
GATAAAAGTTTATAAAATAATCTGACAGCATTCTCATTAGCATAAATATAATCCATTCTTATTCCTTTTCATCAGGGCTAAAGCCTAGATCAGATGGGTGTTATTTATATTTTACAGATCCACGTACAAATACCTCTACATGCGTGCATATGTGTGTGCGAATATGATGTATGTATGTATGCATATATATATATATATATATATATAT
>NW_026327689.1:0-276 GCF_001194135.2 Octopus bimaculoides
CAGAAAATTACCAATGAAGAAGACCGAAATGAGCTCCAGTCTAATCTACATGCTGTGAGTCAATGGGCAGACAAAAACAAAAGGCGACTAAACGAGGGGAAAATTGAACTGATGCATTTTGGGAAAAAAACTATGCTAAAACAACCATATTCTCTTCTTCCAGAGGAATCACTCACAGCATCTAATATCAGAGGCCAAGAAGTAACTGTTGACAACAATCTCAGCCGGAATGCCCACATCAACAATAGCTCGTAAGATGAACAACAGAATATATAT
>NW_026327690.1:0-702 GCF_001194135.2 Octopus bimaculoides
CGCCGGGCAAAATGCTTAGCGGTATTTCGTCTGTCTTTACGTTCCGAGTTAAAATTCCGCCGAGGTCGACTTTGCTTTTCCTCCCCAGTTGCGTACTGGGATCGATATAATCGACTGGCCCCCTTCCCCAAAAGTTCAGGCCTTGTACCTAGAGTATTAACGAATACAAGATGCAATGTATGTTGCATATACACAGCGTGTATATTAGGAATGGTGGACATTGCAACAATGCTTATGAGCATGGGTCAGTCAGGCCTAATGCTGGGTTAATCCTTATTTTATGAACAATTTCATTTTCGTTGACACACTGTAAATGCATACCGGGGGTTATCCCCTCACGCACACGCAGAACACATACGCACAAATCACTTACGCTTGCGAATAGACACACAGATACACACATGAACGCGTTCATACGCATGTGTATATCGATGCGTATGTGTGAGTCAATATATATAGGTATGTGTGTATGTGTATATCATATATATTTCTGCGTGTATGTGTATTTATACACACACACACACACACACACACAGACACACACACAAGCACATGCACACGTATACAGAAGGATACAAATATTCTTCCATATACACTCATGCACACAAAATACACAATAGACATATATGCGTGTATATATATATATTAATATCTATATTTATACACACACACAGACACACACACACATATATATATATATAT
>NW_026327691.1:0-249 GCF_001194135.2 Octopus bimaculoides
ATAAGGACCTGGAAATTGAAATACAAAAGATGTAGCATCTTAAAGCAAGATCTGTGCCTATTATTGTAGTTGCCCTTGGTATGATAAAAAAGGAATGTCAGAAACATCTAGATAACATCCCAAGAGAACCATGTCTCCAAAAGATTGTGCTGACAAGTACTGCCCACATCCTTAGATAAACCCTATCAGTTTAAATGTTTGTGTTGTATTACATGAAGATATTTCTCTACTGCCCCTGCCACTTGCCCT
>NW_026327692.1:0-435 GCF_001194135.2 Octopus bimaculoides
CGTACGTCCGTTCGTTCATTAGTTATTTAATTCGTACGAACGTACGTTCCGACGGTCGAGCAAAATATCGTACGTACGTAATTACGTATTTACGATCGAACGAGCGAACGAACGAACGCAAGAGCGACCGTAGTATCGTACTTTCGTACGAATAAAATAACAAACGAGCGACCGAACGGACGGTCGAACGAACGAACGTACGTACGAACGAACGAACGTACGTACGAACGAACGAACGTACGTACGAACGAACGAACGTACGTACGAACGAACGAACGTCCGTACGAACGAAAGAATGAACTAATGTATGTACGTACGAATGCACAAAGGAACAATCGAACGATACAACGAACGTACGTACAAACGACCCAACGTATAAACGTATGTACGAATAAACGAACGATCCAACGAAAGAACGAACGAATGTACGTACGT
>NW_026327693.1:0-628 GCF_001194135.2 Octopus bimaculoides
CACATATACATTAGGTGGGTGGGGCACAATGAGGAATTTTTATATACTATATCAGCTAAGCAAATGACCTTCTTTAAATACTCTAAAACATTATAACATAATCTGATTACAATTTAAGAAAACTATCGCCAATTCTTTTTGAGCATGTAAAGGACAAACTTGGCTGGTTTCAAAATGAGTAAGACAAGATAAGGCAATATTTGCCTTTTAAATTCTCCAGAAAACTCGCTAATACGCATCAGTATCCATCCCTAGACATCAGAAATGTAAAGAAACAAATTAAAATATCTCGGCCAAATGAAAGAGGCTCAGAGAAAATTGGCAGCGGTGCACCAGCATGGCCGCAGCTCTAAGCTGAAACTATAAGCAAACAAACAAACATGATATGAAATTAATGAAACTTGAGTAAATAAGACAAAAAACTCAGTTGTAGGACGCACACACCTGTATATATATGTATATAACCTACTACGGATCCTGACTTCCAGCATCAGCTATGAAAATGGAACCTAAAGGATGACCAATTATAGCACATACGTAGCGTACCTATTCGTACCAGTGAACTAAATCTCTCATTCTATATATATATATATATATGTGTGTGTCGTCATCTTCATCATCATCGTTT
>NW_026327694.1:0-964 GCF_001194135.2 Octopus bimaculoides
GAATGGCAAATGGGCAATATATCCCAGATTCTGATATCTTCATGTCAACTAAGGAATCGCCAGAAGTGCTACGGCCATTTGGAACAGGTTGGAAAATAAAGCCATCTGCTTCATCAAAAGTTGAAGTTAAAATTGATAACAACATTTTGAAATATGGAGCAGCAGTTATTTTACGGAAGCATAACAATGTAGCTAGGTTTACCATAAGTTTTCAGAAAGATCATTCAAATGTAATTAGGGTAAGTGACATAAATATTTACTTTTATATTAGTTTAACCCTATAACATTCAGGTTTTTCTGTTAAACATAATACTTATTCATTCACATTTGTTTTAAATTAATTGTGGTTTAGTTCTAATTTATATCTCTGGTGGATATTTTATCGAACTTGACTAGGTATTCACATAGTCTAAATATAAGACAAGACACTGGGTATTAACTACACTCTGTAAAGCTGTGTTCTCATAATATCATGTCCGGTTATTTTTCCAATAGACTTTTGAAGCAACTGAAAATGGTACAATACCACAAGGAACAAATGCAAGCCAGATTCTGATTCACTTTCAATCAGTAAAATCACAAGAACCAATGACTGTCACTTTGTCAATTATTGGCTGTTTCCAAACAATAAGTAAGTTAATCATATTTAATTCTATTTGATGTGCTTTAATGTGTTACTGCTGTGTTTGGTGTCTGTATGTGTTTGTTGATGGTTTTTCTTTTTTCTTTTACCTCACATATATCTATGTATATATATATGTGTGTGTATATATTATTACGCCACACACAGCCTTCTGAATTTTTCACATTGGCTTCCTGCACGAACTCCCAACAGGAATTAACTTACCACATGTCAATGAGTAGGCTTTATAGTTCGTTCAAACAGTAAAAAGAATGCCAAAATCAAACTGCCTATGCTTTAAACAGTAACATACCCACAGTGAAAGTTTGTTGTGCTGCCTTG
>NW_026327695.1:0-202 GCF_001194135.2 Octopus bimaculoides
TCAAAGGAGGAAAAAGCAGACTATAAAATGAAAAAGTATCAAAACTCAATATATGCGCACGTAAGATTTGTGGGTGTGCGTGTGTGTATGTGTGCTATTTTGCGAGTGTGGGTATATCGATCTGTCTTGACTTGTTACATAATGGAAACGTTGAAGATCTTCTTCTTCTTCTTCTTCTTCTTCTTCTTCTTCTTCTTCTTCT
>NW_026327696.1:0-328 GCF_001194135.2 Octopus bimaculoides
ATATATATATATATATATATATATAAACACACACTCGCGCACATACATATATATATATTATGTGTGTATGTATAAGTGTATATGCATACATGTCTATATATATATATATATATGTGTATATATATACACATACATACACACATATATGAGTATATATATCTATATGTGTGTGTATGTATGTACGTATATGTGTATATACATATATGTATATATATATGTATATACACACACATACATATATATACTCACTCTTATACACTCACATGCACACGCACACACATATACTTACACACACACATACCATATATATATATATATATATATATAT
>NW_026327697.1:0-229 GCF_001194135.2 Octopus bimaculoides
TATATATATATATATATAAATATATATATATATATGTATATATATATATTCATAGATATATGTACATGTATCGACATACACATGCACACAGGCATAATAACGTCGTTCAGCCGAAACAATCGAAATAACAATATAAAGACTCTATAACACACATACATACACACCTATACAGTCACACGCAGGCAGACAGAAACACACACACACACACACACACACACACACACACACA
>NW_026327698.1:0-258 GCF_001194135.2 Octopus bimaculoides
TACTCTTGTGTTTATGAATGAGAAAGGAAGGGGTGATAGATGAATAAGGATGGAAGTGGTGATGTCATATTTGATAGTGGAATGATGAAAATTGTACGCTGAAAAAATAAATCAAACATCGTTTCAACTCTGCGTGAATATATGTGTGTGTATGTAAAGGGGGTATGTGAATGTGTGTGTTTGTGTACGCGTGTGTGTGTGTGTTTGGGTGTGTGCGCGCGCAATGGAAGTGGGATGGTTCATCTTTGTTCGCTTAGT
>NW_026327699.1:0-275 GCF_001194135.2 Octopus bimaculoides
ATATATATATATATATATATCTTTATATATATATATTTATATTTATTTATATTTGTATAATTCAGTTTTGGGGATTAATAGATATGCGGGTATTCTATTTCAGATAATACAAAAAAAAAAATAACCTAATGAGCATATCTGATGATAAACTAATGGTATATATTTGTACATCACGAAATAATACTTTAAATGATATAACCAGTATACCAGCAGGGTATAAAGTGAACTTCCTTAATTATCTCCTACTTAAGTTAAAATTAAAATTATCAATTATG
>NW_026327700.1:0-609 GCF_001194135.2 Octopus bimaculoides
CTGAAAGGATGAAAGCAAAGTCAACGCGGAATTTTCTTTCTTGCACCACACGAAATTTGATAAACAAAGGTTATATCAACTACGAATACTGAGAAGCAGAGCACTGTTGCCTGGTATTTTAAAGACTGCGTTTTAAACTCGCTGAAGGTGAATCAGTTCTATTATAGGTACAGGATCTGAAATTTGTGGGGAGGAGGAAGGGATACTCGATTTCATCGATCCCTGTGTTTAATTACTACATATTTCATCCATCCCGTAAAAGGTTGAAAATCAAAGTCGACCTCGGCAGAATTTGAACGGCCGAAAAAACGGACAAAATGCAGCTAAGCATCAGTTCGATGTCTGGCGGGAATCGTATAATCAGACTCGATTCATTTAGACTCTATCTGAATTATTTCTTGTCAAAAGGATCAATATTCCCTGGTCGTACATGAACGTGTCTAGCCAGAACGCAGTTAATATTGGTTTCATATTTTGGCACAAGTTCAGCGATTTTGAGGGTGGAGCAAGTCGATTACATCGACCCCAGTGTTCAATGTTCAACTGATACTTATTTCAACGACCCCGAAAGGATGAAAGGCAAAGCCGACCTCGCCGGAATTTGAACTC
>NW_026327701.1:0-426 GCF_001194135.2 Octopus bimaculoides
CGCACACACATTAATACATGCAGAAAAAGCATTCATTCATCCATCCATACATGCATACATACATATAAAAACCACACAAAAAAAAAAAGAAATATAAATAAATACACACACACATACATGTTTGCTGAATACACACAGACACACATATGTATATATGTATCCGCGTATGTATGTACGTGTATATATACATATGTGTGTGTGTGTACATATGTACATGCTTACTCAATCTATATGTACATATGAATTATATACATTACATACAGGAATGCCGGCACGGGTCGCCACTGCATGGTGCCAAAGGTGCCGTCCACTGCATCTAACATAAGAACAAGATACTGCAGCAGCCTCGGTTTCAGAGGACCTCAGTTATTCAATACCCTGCCAAAACATTTGAGAGACCTGCAAGACATGGATGTGGAGGTCTTC
>NW_026327702.1:0-435 GCF_001194135.2 Octopus bimaculoides
TGGTTTGTTTACCTCCCTGCTTAGGCTGTTCGACAGACTAGAACGACGAATAAGAACAAGACTTAAAAAAGTAAGTATTACAGTTGGTTTGTTCGACGAAACCTTTGAAGGCGGCGCTCCAGCATGACCGCAATCCTATAGCTGAAACGAGTAAAGCATAAAAGATATGCATATCGTAGTGTGCAGCTAATATATGTGTGCGTTTGTCTGTGCATGTGTACGGGTGGGTATGCTTGTAAGTGTGTGTGTGCGTGTGTATTCGTTTGTGTATCCCAGCATGCACGTATAATGCCGTCGTAATCAGTAGGGTCCGAATTAGTAGAAATGCCATTGTGCTGGACAAATTCCTTACTGTATAAATTTTGGTGTCTTTGTTCTTGGTTCAAATGCTGCTGAGAACAATTTTTTCTCTTCATCTTTTCGGGTGTCGATGAA
>NW_026327703.1:0-325 GCF_001194135.2 Octopus bimaculoides
ATATATATATGTATCTCTATATATGCCTTTTTTGGCCTGTTCTAATTGTTGTTTCTTTTGTCCGCCTTTGTGTCGTCTATCGGTCGGAACGTTTTAATGCCCTCTATTGCGTTTTTGTTCCATTTACACACATATATATATATATATGTATGTATATATAATTGAAGAATACACGACGAATACCCAAACATAAACCTGGAAGTATATAATAATGCTAGCGGATAGTATTAGGTAATTCTGAGGTTGGACGAGCCTTATGCTGTACTATGCCACTTTCCTAACAAAATATACCATAAAATTATATATTATTCGGTGGGTTGATTTT
>NW_026327703.1:335-503 GCF_001194135.2 Octopus bimaculoides
TTACCGTGCACTTATTCTTGGTACAAGTTTTGAAGAGTGCAGTTAGATTTTAATAGTTATTTTTTCAAAGCTATAATGGAAGTGACAAAGGAGCATATTTGACATAGTTTGCTTTATGAGTGCAATAAAGGCAACAACGGAAAATGCGAGGGATATTAATGCAGTATA
>NW_026327704.1:0-228 GCF_001194135.2 Octopus bimaculoides
TACATACACACATACATACATAAATACCTACATACATACATGCATACATACAAACATATATGTGTGTGTGTATGTGTATATATATTATATGTATATATTATGTATATATATACACATATACATACATACATACATAATTACCATATTTACAGGTATGTATAAATTATAATTTATCTATTATATATATACATATATATACACATACATACATACATACATACATACATA
>NW_026327705.1:0-509 GCF_001194135.2 Octopus bimaculoides
CAGCACCAGGAAAAAAGACAAAAAGACAAAATAAACTGGCAAATAAAAATTACTGCATACTTTAAACTGGTCGTGTGCATGCGTGCATAAATATGTATGTATACGTTCGTATATATAAGTATTCGTTTGATGTATATATATAGTTATGTATATATATGTATGTATATTTATGTATATATACATATGTGTGTATATATGTATATACATATACATGTACATATATGTATATATATAGGTGTATATATATGCATGTATATGTATGCATATATGTGTATATATATATGCATATGTATGTGTATATGTGTATATATGTATATATGTGTATATATATATGCATATATGTGTGTGCGCATATATATAGACGCGGGCGTGGGTATGGGCTAGGTTCCGAGTTCAGTGCCACACGGTGGCACATTGGGCAAGTGACGTCTACTATAGCCTTCGGCCGACCGAAAACGTTTCAGTGGATTCGGTTGACAGAAGCTGAAACACGTCTGTACTATATATAT
>NW_026327706.1:0-626 GCF_001194135.2 Octopus bimaculoides
ATATATATATATATATATATATATGCATATATACATACATATGTGTGTGCGTGTGCGTGTGCGTGCGTGTGTGTGTTTAAGTCACAATATATAGATTCAAGTAATCCGGTAGTACTCATAGAAAAAAGCTCCTTGATTTATCATTCTACAAAACATATAGAGTATATGGTACGATACAAGAGAAAACGATAAAGGGTGTATAAAGTCATAAATGACTGAAAAATAGTATGATGAAACTTTTAATCTGACAATAAGAAAATTCTAATATCATGACAAATTGTTTCATAACTTAAAACAAGTAAATAATTTATATTATTGTATCAAATATTAAATATATTACTTACACGTCTGCATTTATGCAAAATGCAAAAAGACCTTCAAACTAACGCAGAATTTAAGCTACGCCGTCTACTTAAAGAGGGTCTTTGTTATTTTGAAGGAATGTTTACATTTTTCATTAATGCAGACATGTAGGTAATTTATTTATTATTAGATATAATATAAATTATTTACATGTTTTAGGTTACGAAACAATTTATTGTGATATTAGAATTTTCTTATTCTTAATAAAATTTCATCAAACTATTTCTATTCATTTATGGATTTATATGTATATGTGTGTATGT
>NW_026327707.1:0-248 GCF_001194135.2 Octopus bimaculoides
GTGTTTTCGCTCAATAAACACTCACAACGCCCGGACTAGGAATCGAAACCGCGATCCTATGACCGCTGCCCTAAACACTGGGCTATTGCGCCTCCACCAACTTAACGTACATATACACAAGAAAACATTTTGTCACAATGATATTCCTACATTATTAATATTAGTTTCGAATTTGGGCACAAGGCTAACAATTTGAAGTGAAGGAGTAAGTCGACTACATTGACCCCAGTACTTTATCGACCAGAAAA
>NW_026327708.1:0-295 GCF_001194135.2 Octopus bimaculoides
CGGTGATTTAGCTGCTATTTGTAGCAGAAATTTCGCCAAATACGATTTTTCCAAAAAACGGTGATTTAGCTGCTATTTCTAGCAGAAATTACGTCAAATATGATTTTGCCAAAAGCAGAAATTTCTCCAAATATGATTTTGCAAAAAACGGTGATTTAGCTGCAGAAAAAGCTAAGAACACATGCAGAAAAAGCTAAGAACACCTGCAATAAAAGCTAAGAACACCTGCAATAAAAGCTAAAACACCTGTAGAAAAAGCTAAGAACACCTGCAGTAAAAGCTAAGAACACCTGCA
>NW_026327709.1:0-1321 GCF_001194135.2 Octopus bimaculoides
CACCATGCCAAGTAATAAAATAATCTTTAAAATCATCATGTATGTGACTATGTGTAATTTCAACAGTCCAGTTTGCCACTAGAAATGAGAGGGAGAAAACTGGACATCAGTGACAACAAAGTTCCAAAATGAATAAACTTAAAACATCAATTACTTTTATAAGGAGGAAGATTTAAAAGGAAATTATAAGAACATGATTGGAAAATATTGTCTCTGATCTTCTACCATAGTTTATTACAGTTTTTACATTTAGGTGGGACTGTGTAGGAGGAAGTTTGCTTCTCAGCCACATGGTTCTGGGCAAGTGTCTTGTACAAAAGCTTTGGGTCAACCAAAATCTTGTGGGTGGATTTAGTGAATGGAAACCTAAGGGAACCCATCGTATATATATATATATATATATATATATAATGGTACTTTTTTATATAAGCTTAAAGCTTATGGTGATCATCGTGCAATGACTAAGGAAAATAATTTAATAAAGGGGCATATAAGCCCTCAACAGAAAAAAAGGCTTTCCTATCTGCATTGGAGTTGAACCCTGTTCCTTTTGTTAACATGGCTAAGTGTATTACCTTTACACCAGCAAATCAGTCTCCCTTTTCTGGTCAAATTTAAGAACTATAATCGTTCGTGTTTGCTTTTCTATATGTAAACAAACTTTCTATATGCTTTTGGTGTGAATGGTTTTTTTATACGGCACCATTTTTACAATACTCATCATCATCGTTTAACGTCTGCTTTCTATGCTGGCATGGGCTGGACGATTTGACTGAAGACTGGTGAACCAGATGGCTACACCAGGCTCCAATCTGATTTGGCAGAGTTTCTACAGCTGGCAAAATAATAATAATGGTATTTGTGTATATTGAAACATATGTGGTGAATGCAGAAAATATGCATTAAGACTAGAGAGAAAAAGTGATATGAATAAATTTTAATTGAGAAAATTTCATTTCATTGCAAATTCATGCCATTGATCTCTCTGACTTATCTCCCTTAGTTCATTAAAAAAAATTTTAATTATACAAAATGTACTGACTCAAATTTATTTGCTGTAGTTTTTCTATATGTAAAAATCAGTGTCATTTGGAATAACTAAACTATCCTAATGAGGTCTAACAGACTGAAGCATAACCATTGTTGTCCCCCTTACCTGCAAATAAAGACCAGACTTCCCTTCTTGATAATCATTTAAATTACTTTGAGAAATTAATTCCATTGTCTTAAAATTTCTTCGCCTTTTCTTTAAGAGTCTCCAACAATTGCCTCTAGATTTTTCCTTTCTTCATCTAAAAATGAAATTCCAATAAGTATTTTT
>NW_026327710.1:0-295 GCF_001194135.2 Octopus bimaculoides
TAAACATACGAGTATACACACACACCTGCATATACAAAATGTGTGTGTGTGTATATAATATATATATGTATATGTATAATTTTGTGTGTGTGTGTATAATATATGTATAATATATGCAATGTTATCAAAATATACACATTTATTATATACAAGTAAACATACAAGTATACACACACACCTGCATATACAAAATGTGTGTGTGTATATAATATATATATGTATAACTTTGTGTGTGTGCAAGTCTATATATAATGTATATATATATGTATGTATAACGTTGTGTGTGTGTGTGTGT
>NW_026327711.1:0-288 GCF_001194135.2 Octopus bimaculoides
ATACATATGTATATATATGCGTGTGTGTATATGTGTGTGTGTGTGTGTGTTTGTAAGCAAAAAAAAAGAAACAAAAGTCCATTAGACATACACACTGAATATGTTAGACTAGCGTTCTGTAAAAGTTTAAGAAGGAAAAATAGAAGTGGAAATGACGTTTCGAGCAAAGAAGAAAAAGTCCAGAGAGAAGAAAAAGGTGAAGGTCAGATAGCCCTGAGAGAAGTATGTGTCGTCATAAGCATAGATAGATAGATCGATAGATAGATAGATAGATAGATAGATAGATAG
>NW_026327712.1:0-461 GCF_001194135.2 Octopus bimaculoides
ATATATATATATATATATATATATATATATATACGGCGGCAAAGCATGACGTCCAAACAATGGGACTCAAAAGACCGAAACCTCTGGAAATATGCTGTGACTGAGAAGACCCGGTAAATAAAGTGAGTTCACAGCTGTAACCTACACCAGTGTCACATAACCAGCCCACTCAAAAGTACCTTGGATTGTAAGACGATTTGCCATGAGCTATTGAGTCAAGTACATCAAAACCAAAATCAAATGGAAATTGTAGGTGTGTTCCCCATGCTGGTGGCACCTAAAAAGCACCCACTACACTCTCGGAGTGGTTGGCGTTACGAAGGGCATCCCACTATAGAAACACTGCCAGGTCAGACTGGAGCCTAGTGCAGCCTCCTGGCTTCCCAGACACCAGTGGAACCGTCCAACCCATGCGACCATGGAATATATACATCAAACGACGATGATGATATATATATGTA
>NW_026327713.1:0-265 GCF_001194135.2 Octopus bimaculoides
TAATATTTTAATTTGTTTTGCAAGTATTTTTTTTTTTTTATCAGAAAGTGTGTGTTGAAACAAATATTTTAGACTTTGGGAGGGTCATACTATCAATGAACACACACACACGGGTTGTGGTTCACTTCACTTCAGATTAGTTGCATGATGAATAACTTCTAATAATATAACTAAAACTAAAGTGAAACACAACTGGCAAGTGTGATTTTATTGCCAGTATGACTTTCTTAAAGTATAACAAGCAATAAATATATATATATATATA
>NW_026327714.1:0-253 GCF_001194135.2 Octopus bimaculoides
GTAATGGCTGTAAGAGTGTGAAGGGGAGAGAGAAAGACATATAGTGATAAAGTTGAGGTGATTAGGGGTACACTGGGTGAATGTAATGAGTGATAAACAAAAATAGGGTGTGGTTTATAGAAGATAAGAATTGGTGTTAAGAATAAGGTATGGGTGTCAATAGAAAGTAACTGAAGGGAGAGAAAGTGATGACTGGCAGCACAGAAAGAGTAGTCTGTGGAAAATATGAGTGGAGTGGGAGAGATGATGTTAA
>NW_026327715.1:0-249 GCF_001194135.2 Octopus bimaculoides
AATAAAATTAGCATATTCATAATTTCAAAATTTTAAACTGCTGTTAAATAGTCAGTGATGCCAGGCGCATGAAGATAGCAATAGTTAAGTTTGTTGAAACTAAAATTAACTGGAGAAATATTATTTCTCATACATACATACATACATACATACAAACATACATACATACATACACACACATACATTCATACATATATACATCCGTATACAAGTATTTATATATATATATATATATATATATATATATAT
>NW_026327716.1:0-371 GCF_001194135.2 Octopus bimaculoides
ACACACACGCACACACACACACACACACACACACACACACACATACATAATACAGGGTGTGGTGCATAAACTGTCATCTAAATTACGCAAAAATGAAAATAACTGTGACATCTCATTTTAACAGATATATTTACCAAAATTACATAAAAATATCTTGAAATATTAAAGAGTAAATTTATTCGATAAAATCGCCATTAACTTCAACCACAGCCTCGAGATAACTTCGGAATCTCCTGCAACTCTTCTGGGCAGTCTCCTTGTTTAAGTTGGTGAATGCTGCCATAATCCTTGCCTTCAGTTCATCTTTGGTATCGCAAGGAATTTTGTTGGTCTCTTGTTCAACTGCACCCCACATATAATAATCAAGGGGG
>NW_026327717.1:0-297 GCF_001194135.2 Octopus bimaculoides
CTCCATAACTTAATGGCTTGGAATAAGATACTGATAGAATGAGTACCAGATTTAAAAATAAAGTACTAGGGTCAATCTAAACCCTTTCAAAGCAGTGCTCCAGTATGGCCAGTCAAATAACTGAAACAAGATAAAAAATAAAAAGATAAACCATCCTTAATCTGTGTAATTAACACTTCATCTAAGAGGCTATTTTTATAGACTTTCCATTAATACTTTTACTTGCTCTCACTATTAATTATATTACTCTATATTAATTTAATTAACAAGATGACTGAATTATTAGCACACTGGACA
>NW_026327718.1:0-239 GCF_001194135.2 Octopus bimaculoides
AACAACAACAACAACAACAACAACAAAAACAACAACAACAACAACAAAATACTAATAATAATTGATATTTAAAAAAAAAATTGGTTGATTGATTCTGATTCAATTATATTCTATTGATTGATAATACTCACGGCTAGTAAAGATTATTATATTATTGTTGTTGTGCGCATGCATGTCTACACATGAGTATATATGCTAGTATACATGCTTATATACATACACACACACACATCTGTATA
>NW_026327719.1:0-783 GCF_001194135.2 Octopus bimaculoides
TCTACAGCTGGATGCCCTTCTTAACGCCAACCACTCCGAGAGTGTAGTGATATATATATATGTACATATATATACATACATATATAAATACAGTGATACCTCGCAGCGGCGAGCTGGCAGAAACGTTAGCACGCCGGGCGAAATGCTTAGCGGTGTTTCGTCTGCCACTACGTTCTGAGTTCAAATTCCGCCGAGGTCGACTTTTCCTTTCATCCTTTCGGGGTCGATTAAATAAGTACCAGTTACGCACTGGGGTCGATATAATCGACTTAATCCCTTTGTCTGTCCTTGTTTGTCCCCTCTGTGTGTAGCCCCTTGTGGGCAGTAAAGAAATAAGTACAAGTTTAATTCGTTCCATGACCGAGCTCGTCTTACAATTTACTTGTTTTACAAATCAATTTTCCCCATTGAAATTAACTAAAATATAATTAATCTGTTCCAGCCCCCCAAAAACCACACAAAAATAATTTTTTATGGGTTTTAAAACAAAAAAGGTGTAGCTACAAGTAAAATGACAATTATAAAAAAAAAAAGAGACTGCAAAGAAAAAAAAAAATGTAAACTGGTTTTATTAACTCAATTACCTTAAAGATGGGACGATTTGTGTGCTTGTTCAGTGGATTTCCACTTGTATTTCAAGACAAAAAATGTGCACAAATCTTGGCTCATGCAACAAATTACTTGTACAATGGTGTGTCTGCACAGTGAGGTTCTTCTGTACATAAGTTGTATGCAGATACATGAAGACGCATACATCTATACATAGACTAAAATATATACTGA
>NW_026327720.1:0-570 GCF_001194135.2 Octopus bimaculoides
GTATGTATGTATGTATGTATGTATGTATGTATGTATGTATGTGTGTAACTATTTATGTATTTATTATGCCTAACTACAACTCGAGCCAATCTAAATGAAAAATAACATTTGTCCATTTCGGCTGATATTGGGTTGTCTCCCTTGAGTATCGAATTCTTCAGCGGACTCTCACACAGCATTCTTCATGTTTGACAGCCAGATGTCGCCACCAAATTGACTGACCATCAAAACACTAACAACAACGACAACAACAATATATCAATGTTCTACGTATTTTCTATATTTTATCCCAACAATCTACTCTAAGATTCCGACAGCGATACATACATACATACATATATACATACATACATGCGTATATAGACACGCACACATACATACGTAGAGACATACGTTCATACGTACATACATGTGTACATAAAAGCATATATACATACATACACCTATACGCACGTACACACGTATATGTGTGTATGTTTATATATGCGTATCACTCTCTCTCTCCTTATCTCCTTCTTCCTGTATGTATATGTGTATATATATATATATATATGTATGTATATATATATA
>NW_026327721.1:0-419 GCF_001194135.2 Octopus bimaculoides
CATAACTTGTGTATGCATGTATGCATACGTACGTTCGTACGTACGTGCAGGCATAAAAACAGTGTCTCCAGTTAGAGATGCTGGTATTCCTTGTTACTATGGTTACAGATAAGGTGGTAGCTGGTAGATTTAGTGTTCATAATAGCTAGTATTATTGATATAGTTGTGTTAAATAGTAGAGGACCAGAAATTTTGGTGAAGGAGAAGAATCGATACTATCGACTCCGTTACTGGACTGATCCTTTCCATCCCTGCGAGATGAAAGGCGAAGTTGACCTGGATGAGGTTTGAACTTGAAACGCTGAGCCGGAAGAAATACCGCAAATCACTTTGTCTGATGCTCGCCAAGTTACTGCTCTTACTAATATGCATTGCATATACATGCAAGCAGACACACACACACACACACACACACACAC
>NW_026327722.1:0-119 GCF_001194135.2 Octopus bimaculoides
TTTCAAACCCGCTCATGACGATGTCTATTTACTTTTTGAGATCTCTCTCCTCCTCTCTGTTTCTGTCTGTGTGTCTGCTAGTCTGTCTTTCTGTCTGTCTGTTTCTTTCTCTCTCTATC
>NW_026327722.1:135-249 GCF_001194135.2 Octopus bimaculoides
CTTGTGTATATAAGATTGACCAGTGACCGGTCTGTCAAAATGCTAGAAGCAGCTCACTTAAAAAATTCTCAAATACGGATTCAGCGAAGCAAAAACAGGCGGGCTAGACCAGTG
>NW_026327722.1:259-393 GCF_001194135.2 Octopus bimaculoides
CAAAAACAGGCGGGCTAGACCAGTGAAAATTGTACATATCTCGATTATCTACAGACTATAGTTTCAAAATCAATACTTCCAAAATATTTTTCTTCAGTACAGATTGCCGATATTCTTACAATCGAACAGAATCT
>NW_026327723.1:0-349 GCF_001194135.2 Octopus bimaculoides
CACCATTATACAATTCAGACAATGAAGGACCCCAATGACACCATCCAGAACTAAAATATATATATAATATTATTAATAAAAGATAATGATATAAGTGGCTAGCAAGTATAAAATAACCAAAAATGTAAAATCATGAGTTTATAATTTGTAATTTATAATCAGGCTATTAGGGAGTACATAGCATTGCTAGAAATAGGAATGAAACGGCTCAAGAACCACAGTAAGTCACTTATATACACAGTAATTTACTGTGGTCCTTGAGCCGTTTGACTCCTATTTCTAGCAATGCTGTTTACTATCAGGTAGGCTTATTATATATTATAAATTAATATATATATGTATATATATA
>NW_026327724.1:0-208 GCF_001194135.2 Octopus bimaculoides
ATAAATAAGCATTACATTTGACAGAGTAATCTGAATGCTAAAGCGTTAAAATCATTTTGGCAGGGGATAAAGGGAGTATTGTAGTTGTGTTAACAGATATCTTGTCAACAACTTAAAGCCAACAATAGCTAGTTATGAAGCTGGTGTTAACACTAATAAAAATGGCAGCAACTACATTACTGACCACCAGCAATGTCTGTGGTAGTGT
>NW_026327725.1:0-204 GCF_001194135.2 Octopus bimaculoides
AGCAGCCTGTAGCTCACTCGAGAAGGGCGGCGTGGATGCCCCAGCTTTGCTTAAACTCCGAAAAAGGCTTAGGCAGACAGACAGATATCTTGAGGTCATGAAACACGAGGATGCATATTCTAGCACTTAGATCCATCTTTTCCGGCACCGTTCAGTTTCGATCGTTTCCCGAGTGATTCGTGTCACCGATGTCATCGGATGATG
>NW_026327726.1:0-595 GCF_001194135.2 Octopus bimaculoides
ATTCATTCATACATGTATACATACATACAACCTAATGTGCTTGTGCAGCATAATGTTGAGATGCAAACAAAAAGGCGATTATAGTATGTTATTTAGAGGGAAGAGAGTGGTTGGTGGAGAGCATCAGTGGTTGTATGGTTGGGGTGTGGGTAACAGTAAATCCGAAGTTTGATCACGTGTGACGACTACTTAAAGAACGAACTAGCTCCAGGCGTCAAATTGTCTGCTTACGGTTTCGGTTCGTCTGAGGTTCTCATTCTTACCGGCATATAATAATAATTTCGTTTGGTGCACACACATACACACACACACACATACGCACACACACACATACACACATGCACATACGCATACACACATGCACACGCATACACATGCACACATGCACATACACACACGGGTGCGCACACACACACATGCTCACACGCAATACGAATGAACACACGCAAACACGCATTTCCACACATATATGTGTATATGCATGCTTGTGTGGGTATTTATATAAAAGTGTGTGTGTGTTTGTGTGTGTTCGTACATGTGTGTGTTTATGTGTCTGTGTGTGTGTATGTGTCTGTGTGTGTGTCTGAATATTTGT
>NW_026327727.1:0-503 GCF_001194135.2 Octopus bimaculoides
ACTAATGAATTTATATGCAATTATAAATATTTAGGGGTGAAAAAACTATTTGTACAGAATAAGTTTACGAGTTTCTATGCCACAAAATACTGTTAAAATAATATTTTTTTTACTAGAACTTTCTCGTTTGTTCCAATAATCTTATCAGTGGTCATTTTTAAGTATCAAAACGCTAGATTCTTCATTCAGCACTGAGACAACAGAAAGTGGTGTCGTAATAATGGGGAAAAGTAAAGAACTCACAAATTCAGTGAAAAACTTAATTATTGAACAATGGAAAGCAGGTAAAAGTTACAGGAAAATATCAGAGACCCTTCGTATTCCATTTTCTACCATATCTTCATTTATTCAAAGATATAAAAAATTGGGAACTGTTGAAAACAGAATAAAATCTGCTGTATCGAAAAAAAACGCAATGATCACCAGAAAGGAATAGCAAGAAGATTTGTTAATTTCAGGGACTAATGTTACACTATGAACTGAAGTCATGTTCTTCTAGAAAA
>NW_026327728.1:0-522 GCF_001194135.2 Octopus bimaculoides
CACAGGTGTCTCTGTGGTAACTTGAGCTACTACAAATAGCAGCCAAATCTATCTTAAAACACATTCTTTCATCAAAAGAAAGACACAGATTTACAGTATTTCAGAAAGTAAAACAAAAAGCTATGCGATGAGTCTGCTACATCAGACGCAACTCAGTGCAAAACAAAACAGGCAAGCATTCTTCATATTAAAAGATTATCTACTAAATAATACTAATAAAATTGACGGTGCATCCTCATTCCATGGTAAAACCCCATGTGTTTTAAACATTTTCTCATTATGCTCTAAGACATAAAGATTGTTCAGGCAGAGTTGTCTCCCTTAGCTAAAAACTTCAAAATTGTGTGACTCTACCTCGTTTTCGAGGTTATTTTTGTTGTACGAAAGAGTTGTGCAAAAAACGTACTTTATTTGGCAGCTGAAAGATTACTGAATCTTTTGGTACCTCGTGCGTCAAAATCGGCAACTCAGTTTTCCAATCCATAAGGAACATATGCACACATAAACTCTGTTTTATATATA
>NW_026327729.1:0-224 GCF_001194135.2 Octopus bimaculoides
TGCAAACACATAAATATGCAGAATACATACATACAAATGTACACACATAAATACATACATATGCACACTCACACATACATGCATACACACACATGCATACATACATACATGCATGTATAGGCACACACACACACATTGACCCACACACATGCACACAAACAAACAGAAAGGAATGCAGTGTAAATAACGGACAGAGTCAAAACTATTGAAAAGGTTGCAAGACG
>NW_026327730.1:0-463 GCF_001194135.2 Octopus bimaculoides
CTGGAGAACTACCATAAATGATTTAGAATAAAATCTTCTAAAGACAGCTGTCGGTGTTGTTAACTCTTTTGTGACCATATCTCTGTTCCAATACACTGAATTTGATTCAATTTTTTAAATGATGACGAATTTAGTAGAATCACTTTACCACTTTTGAGCTGTGATGTAAAACATAAATTAACAAGACATTCATGGAGATGGTTTAAAAAACAGTATCTAAGATCCAGGAATAGTTTCAGATGGGGTGGGATGAAAGTAGTTAAGCATAGTGATAAATTACATCTACTCTCCAAGAATGCAGAACACAAAGAACCAGAACAAAAAACCAGGTCAGCTCCAACTGAGTCATCTGTAAGGGGGCTGGGAATTTGGCAAGGGTTACTGGACTCTCAGACTACTTCTTGTCACGACACACACACACATGCACACATTAGGTAGAGTGAGAGAGTAAGTGAGATGTTAA
>NW_026327730.1:473-631 GCF_001194135.2 Octopus bimaculoides
TTATTTGAACACAATTGACATGCATGTTCTCTCTCTTCATGCACAGAAAGAGCGATATGGCTACACGCATAAATACACATACACAAAAGTATTGGAAGGTAGAAAGGTGGAGATAGATATCTTTTTATTATAGCCACACAGGGCTAAATACAGAAAAT
>NW_026327731.1:0-244 GCF_001194135.2 Octopus bimaculoides
TGTGTGTGTGTGTGTGTGTGTGTGTGTGTGTGTGTGTGTATACACTCACAAAAACGTGTTTATAAGCACATAAGTACCCTTATGGACATTGCCACATATGTCTTCGTCCTTATTATTTGAGTATTGTATACAATGGGCTTATTAATATAGATACATACATACGTGTGTATGTATATGTATGCTTGTATAAAGACTACCGTTATAGCTAATATGCTTAAGTTATGCACTATGCACACACATACGC
>NW_026327732.1:0-149 GCF_001194135.2 Octopus bimaculoides
AATATAATCGGTAAGTGAACCGTTAAAATTTACAAGACTTTCCACAAGTTTAGAACGTGAATTCAGTTTTCTTATCTACCCACAAAAATTGGAACTATATATCATTATTAGGAATCAGATCCTTCCTCACTAGTAGTTTTCAAGTAATT
>NW_026327732.1:288-518 GCF_001194135.2 Octopus bimaculoides
TTCAGACATACATACATACATACATACATACATATAAACATACATACATACACTCGAATCGTGGGAAGTTACTTATCGAAAATACGATGAATACTATCTTCAACTTTGAAGCCACAACTATCAGTTATGTTAAATAACTGGTTAATATTCAGATAAATAAACTCAGGGAGCCTTTGATTTAAGATTGTTGTGAGTTACCAATCAAACTTGAATTTACCATCAGAGGTATT
>NW_026327733.1:0-215 GCF_001194135.2 Octopus bimaculoides
ATACATACATACATACAAACATGCATACATGCATATATACATATACATAGTAGCATGCATACATACATACATACATACATATATACATGTACACAGGTATGCTTACAGGCGCACATATATGTGGGTACATGCAGTGATACTTACACACATCTATAAAAATGCAAGACAATGCTCGACCACATGTTGCACAAAGAATGTTATTCAAGTTACAGGAA
>NW_026327734.1:0-364 GCF_001194135.2 Octopus bimaculoides
ACATCATCATAAATTTAAATGCATTTAACACGTGGTTTCGTTACCTTCATATTGAAAGCATCCATCTCTATGAATTGAATATAAATGAGAGGATTTATTCAATGGATGGCAGAAAGATAAGCAAACATGAAGTGACAGAGCAGTTCTCACTTGTTGCCCAAAATAACTTTTCTTCTCTCTCTCTTCATATTCTATCATCTTTTCTTAAGCTTAACACACAACACAACACAACAAACACACACACATACAACGCGCATACAAAAGAAACGTAGATATAATATTATATATATAAAACTTAAATTTATATATAATTTATACATGCATACACAAGCGCACAAACATACACACCTATATATATATATAT
>NW_026327735.1:0-299 GCF_001194135.2 Octopus bimaculoides
CATACATACATACATACATACATACATACATACATACACAAATACACACATGCATACATACATATGCATATATACACATGTATAGACGTATATATATATACATATACATATACATATATACACTTGTATATATATGCATACATATACACACGTATACATCGACATGCATATCTATCCCCCTCTCTCTATCTGTCTGTCTATCCATCTATCTATCTCTCTATCTGTCTATATATTCTCACACACACACACACACACATTCACACACATACATGCATATGTATGTGTATATATATATATAT
>NW_026327736.1:0-733 GCF_001194135.2 Octopus bimaculoides
CTTGTATTGTTGTGGTGGAAATAGTGTGACGAACCCAGTAGTTATCGAGATGCAGGATTTGTATGCGGAGTTACCTTCTCTTCGATGGTAATAGACCAGCATATACTTGTGCAGAATATGGTCAACTTCGACTGATGGTCGCCTTATGTAAATACTAAACACACTGTATGCGAAAACCAAATAAGATGAGATGATCATGGTCGGAGCGCCTTTTGATCACAGGGCTTCATGATCGGGCTAATTAGCGGTAAACCACCATGCCATCTCACAACGCGTACTTTGTAAGTGGACAGGATATGTTATGAACCTCTGTAATCCTTTTAGATCAGAGATTATATTAACACCATTTGATGTATCGCTCAAGGTGCGTAGCAGAACAGAGTAGTTCCTTGCTTAAGTGCCCATGACGGATCTCATGAAATACCTCCATGATGCACTAAATAGGCCATATATTGGTGGAAATACTCCAATAAGATCATGTATCTGATGTAGATGACTCAAGTTTCTGATTCATACAGGACAATGAGGGTGACAATTTCCTTATGCACAAGTACCTTCATGTCAGTCCAGTTGACTTTGTCTCGGTTTTGAAAAACTAGACTTATATTTGAAAATGCCCAGTGGTAGTTTGTACACCAGAAAAAACAAAAACAAACACGACTGATTAACCCCCTAAAGTTGCAAACCAAATATTTATAGTTTACGGCGATATTGCTGGAAACTAAACAGCTGT
>NW_026327737.1:0-612 GCF_001194135.2 Octopus bimaculoides
TATAGCTCAGAGGACAATTAAAAGTTCCTGTGGGACAATCTACTGAGGGCTGCAGAGCAAATCTGTGGCTGGTGCAAAATCCCAATGAGGCCAAGGTTGGCATAGTGGTGGAACAAGGAGATGGTCAGTACCATAAAAACAAAGAGACAGGCTTGGAAAGACTGGAAAAAGGGGGGAAGAAGAGAAGTATATAGGGTAGCCAGAAGGGAAGCTAAGTGACAGGTTTAAATAGCAGAAGGTAAATGATTTGCCAATGTTCTTCTGCGGGAGGATCAGAGGCGTGAGGTATGCCAGATTGCAAAGCAGTGTGTCAGGGAGAATAGAGATGTGGTGGGTGAGAAATATGTGTGAATGGATAATGGTGTGCTTGCACTTAGTGCTCCAGAGAAGAAAGATACATGTAAGTGTCACTATGACAGATTAGTAAATGCAGAGGAACATAAGTACAAAGAGCACACGGGACTTAGATTCTCTTAAATATCCAGGAGGCTCTCTCAAGGTAGTAGATAGTTTCTGTTACCTAGGTGACCAAATTAGCAGTGGGGGTGGATGCTCTGAAAGTATTGTTTCTAGAATACGAATAGGATGGAAAAAGTTCAGAGAGCTGTTGAC
>NW_026327738.1:0-1137 GCF_001194135.2 Octopus bimaculoides
ATATATATATATATATATACATACATACATACATACATAATCCATGTATGTATGTGGGTGATTATATATTAATTACTTAATAAGTGTTCATAAATAATTAACAATTAGAAACACAAACACAATTAATGCCGAAGTGATAAAAAAAACAATAAACTCAATACTGAAAATTGCGTCTGGATATACATCTAATATTAAATAGGAATTCTCCTTCAAAGTCCATGTTCAATGGATTTTTCACACTTTCAAGTAATAGCTGTATCCAATATTGTATAATTACATAGACATCTATAACTCTTATTTGTTCGAGTCACTGGACTATGGCCATGCTAGGGCACCACTTCGAAAGGTATCATTAATGAAATCGCACACTTGTATCTATTGACATCATTAGCAGCATTTTGTCTGCCTCTATGTTCTGAGTTCAAATTCTGTTGTGTCTTTAATGAAATACTGTTCACTCCAAACATGCAGTGCTTTTTAAAGGTGGGGAGCTGGCAGAACCGTTAGCACACTGAGCAAAATGCTTAGTGGCATTTCATCTGTCTACTTTTTGAGTTCAAATTCCACCAAGGTCAACTTTGCCTTCCATTCTTTTGGAGGTCAATAAAATAAGTACCAGTTGAGTACTGGGGTTGATGTGATTAACCTTATCCCCTCCCCTGAAATTGCTGGCCTTGTACCACAATTTCAAACCAGTATTTATTGACATAGGCAGTGTGCTGGCAGAATCGTTGGCAAGTCAGATAAAATGCTTAACAGTATTTTGTCTGACCTTATGTTCTGAGTTCAAATTCCAATGAGGTAGACTTTGCCTTTCAAGCTTCCAAGGCCAATAAATATAAGTACCAGTTGAACACTGGGGTTAATCAAGTTAGCCCCCTCCCCAAAATTACCAGCTTTTTGCCAAAATTTGAATTCAATATTTATTAACATCATAAGAATTAATAAACTTTGAGAGAAAGTGAAATAATTCATTTTTTAAACAAATGGATCTTGAAGTAAATAATAAAGTTATAAATAATAGAAAGTAAAAATTGGGTTAAAAATCTCTGGATAGAAAAAGAAGAAAGTCTTTCATGTTCGCAGGAAATGTGGGTTTGAGTCTCACAGGCATCCTTCGAATTTTTCTATCCAAAG
>NW_026327738.1:1775-2638 GCF_001194135.2 Octopus bimaculoides
GTATGGGTTTAATTAAGATAAAAATTGTCCAAAATAAAACATATATTGATATTTTAAAAATACATATAAAAATATATTAAAAATATATATGAATATATAAGTATATGAAGATATAAACATAGTAATAATGTAATGAAGTATAGAATTATAGATTAAAACGTTTTTAAAAAAGAATTGAAAATTTAGGGAAGAGAAAATAATAGGCATCAAAAAATGTTTTGGGTTACATATTAAAAGAAAATATTCCTACAGACATTTCTGGGGTTCATTCTTCTGAGTAAAGAATCAATCTTAAAATTCATTTTCAGAGAATGTCTCCTCCATCAGGGAAAAAGTGATATTTATGGAGGAAAGGCATTCAGTTCGATGCCAAAGTATGAGATAGTTGGAAGCTTTTATAGAAGAACAGATATAGCAATGTAAAGAATGGAAGTCTTTATGAGGGTTGATGGGAATAAAAATTACCTTACTGTCTTTTTTAAAATTTATATTTATATCAGCGATATACTGTTATAGGTAATAGGATGTTAAGTTGTGCGATGTAAATTAGTAAGGCTATTGTTGAGTACATTCAGATTTAAAGAGTTTCATGAAAGTTGAGTAGTATCTGTGGTTACACGAATGAATAGCATTGGAAAACTTATATAATACAGTAGAATTATACAGGTGAAGGATGGGGTATGATTCTTTTATGCACATTCTACATCTGACCATAATCGTGTTGTATGGGGGTGCCTAATCTATAATAGACCAAGATAATGTGTAATTGATGTTCTGTAATTTTAAATCACGTATGTATCCAGCTAGTGCTTTTGAGTTTTTATAATTTAGCTTACTGAAAGAATTTAAATGGGTTCTATATT
>NW_026327738.1:2668-2806 GCF_001194135.2 Octopus bimaculoides
ATACTCTTATTTGATGTTTGTCATTTGCCACACTGCATTTATAAATTACAAGTTTTTGCATTCCTATCTTTAATTTTACTTGGATTTATTAAGGTTGTGTCGGCTTGGCCTACATTTAGTTGGGATTGACTGCATTTA
>NW_026327738.1:2844-4081 GCF_001194135.2 Octopus bimaculoides
ATTTGGACTTATATGGGGTACCTTATGGTGATCTAAGCTTTTAGTCATTTATTTCTATTTGTGGATGCAATAATAGATCCCAAATTAGGCATGGTAGAGTAAGATAATTTTATAGAGTGTTTGTTAAATATGGAGTGATATTTATGGTGCTTAGGAAAATTTAATTTCAGAATTTTAAACAACAGTTTCTTAAAGAACGATTTCACAAAACTTTGGTTGGCCTAGGGCTTTAATAGGAGACAATTGCCCAAGGTTCCATGTAGTAAGACTGAACCCGAGACCTTACAATTGGGATACAATACTCTAATGATTCTACTAGTCTACTATCACCTCAGGATCTTAAATTAAAGTTTATTGAAATTTTTAAAATGTCATACGTTGATGTAGTTTTCCAAGCTGAATTACTTGAGTTATTTCACTTTCCCAGAAAATTTTTTAAACAGTTACAGTGGTTTAAAGTTTCCTCATTTTCACCCAGTCAGGAAACAGGACTTGGAAGCCATCATTTTGTGTGTGACAATACATTTTGTCAACATCGTGAAAATAACACATCTTTTGTAGTTTTAAGCATTGAATATACATTTAATGCAATAAACAGCACATTACAAATTAAAATTTCCAGGTGGGTAAAACAGTGTCAACAAGTGGTTTCAATATATTTGTCAACACATGCTTTCTCGAAGACAAAAGAGTTCTCATGTTTGGCTTGTTACTATGCAAACAGGCATGAATGTGTCTGTGGTTTACAATTAGCTAAAATACTCAAAATTTTCAAACTTTAATTGATAATAACCCTTTATTTGCTGATTCATAATGAAAATGATTTTCATGGCAATGATTAGCCTGTGAAAGTGTATCATTACACTGAATATAAAATCAATTCAAACAGAAATTGTAATTGGCAGCCAAATGGAAAAGATTCTCACCTCACGTTTCTTATTCAACTTCTGCTGGAGGTGAGATTTGAAATCAGAATTCAAGGTGCTAGAACAAAAACTGCAAGGTATTTTCTCCAACACTCTAAAGCAGTGGTTCCCAAAGTAGCCAGTACTGCCCCTGCTTCCCCGGAGGGAGTGTAAATATCTAGAGGGGTATTAAAGAAAAATGGGATGGTAAAAAGGGGGTGTTGTTTGCCAAAGACCACCTTCTGTCAGGTTTAGAAAATAGTGCTTAAAAACTGATCTATAAAGAGTTGCTTAACGTGGCTTTCTTCTGAAAACAACCCCCCTCCCCCCCC
>NW_026327738.1:7141-7511 GCF_001194135.2 Octopus bimaculoides
AAGTGGGTCAGCATTCTCACAGCGTTACCATGGGTGATGGTGATGCTAAGGGGTTGGGAAAGCCAAACACCTTCATGGGCATCACCTGACACCTCGGTGAGGCGAGCTGCCAATGTTGACAACAACTTTGTAGTTAGCGGCCCAGTCCCTTTGTTGTCTCATACACCACAGGCTGGAAGAGACAGTTCACTGTCAGGTCCTGATACTTCAGGATTTTGTTCCATTTGGCTACCGAAGCAGTGACCCTCCCATTAATTGCAGTATCCAGAAGTGGGAGGGAGCAAAGGAGTCACAGACTGTGGTGTCCCAAATGAGGCACCTACCTCTAAACCAGGGACTATAAGTAAGACTATCTGATCTCTTTCCATCA
>NW_026327738.1:7521-8143 GCF_001194135.2 Octopus bimaculoides
CTGGCTCTAGAACTGAAAGGATATTAATCTGAGCCTGGGCCTGATTAATGATTAGGGCTAGCTCAGTCTGACGAGTGAAGTGATCAGCATTTAGGTGGCAAGACAGACTGTGAAGGCCTGTGGGGTTGAGGGATCTACTACAGTGGCATCTCAGTCCCCTACAGACGTCAGCTCCCACTCTGAGTGTGATGGAGGTGCAGAGTTCATCTAGACTGAGTAGACTTCCAATGTTGACCACTGGGAGGGCATCAATCCAGTCCCACAAGAATTTTGTATTAGCTGAAAATAGGTGACACCTTGAAAATTGATCAATCAAATCATTTACAACTTTTACCTCGATGTATTTCCCACAACTGCTGTCTTGAGTTTGTATTTTTATGGTAAAAGTAAGAGTCTTCATATCTTCTGTAATTTATATTTTAATTTTTGTTTGATGTAAAGTTTGGTTTTATAAAAATTCTATAAATTAAAAAAAATTTTTCAGTATGAGACAAACTTTAGAATTTGTCTTCATATATTTGCTTTAAATATGGGTGACTCAATTGACTCTCATACTGATTAAAATAATCTATATATATAAAATTGAATTTCTGTCTGTTTGTTTGTTTGTCTGTCAAAATGA
>NW_026327738.1:10684-10788 GCF_001194135.2 Octopus bimaculoides
CACATACAACTCACTTATTATTGTCATATAATAAACAAACAGAAGTTCGTATACGAAATTGATCTTTTTTCTACTTCAATTATTACATGTTTTTCTCTTATAAA
>NW_026327738.1:11034-11541 GCF_001194135.2 Octopus bimaculoides
AAAAAAACATATTTAATTTTATATTTGTTGGACTTTCAGAATAGCTGTGTAAGATAAATCAGAATTTCTTGGATTTTTTCAGCATTTTCCCACATTTTATAAGTGTCCCACATCAATTTACTCACAAGCAGAGTTTCTTTAAAATAAAACTTTTTAACCCCAAACACTCATCATCATCACTGTCTTTGTTCTGTGTTTTTTTTTAGGGCGGGGGGCGGTACTTTTTGTCATGTAGTGTTGCACATTTTGAAACCCTTGTAATTTGTGCTTTTACAGAATAAAATTTGGAAAAGCTATCATGCATAAATTGGAATTTCTCGTTTTCTTGTTTTATTTTTCCAGGATCTTTAACTTGAATGAAGAGTTTGAAGTACAAAATCTTTTCTGTAAAAATGTGTATTACATGTGCTTCAAAATGTGGAATTCTATAAGATATATTGTGCAATATTACACAGAACAACCGAATGTAGCCAATTAAGTTTGTTTCTTGCTTTTATTTGCTTTATG
>NW_026327738.1:11694-11868 GCF_001194135.2 Octopus bimaculoides
TGCAAATAATCTAAGTGGCAGATTTAAATCGTTATCCCAGCAGTAAATAAAATCAAGGCATATGCTCTCAATTCCCCTTGTTTGCATGGCTCTGCATTGAGAATGATAGAGATTTTGAATTATTGTTGCTGCATTCAGAAGTTCGATGGATGGTAATGGGAAACTGTCTGAAAG
>NW_026327738.1:11931-12648 GCF_001194135.2 Octopus bimaculoides
TGAGGAACTAAATAACATCAAGCAGGACTCACAAAACTTAATGAAATTAATTTGCAACTGCAGGGAAATGAGGTTAAACCTTATCAAGGTAAAATCTTCTCTCTCCATGTTTCTCTCCTAGTGTGTTGTTCACACCTGGATGAGTTGCCCAGAGACATTTGACAGACTTCAGGATACCTATTTTTGCTTAAAATTCCAGTCTGGGTGCTTCCTAGTTATCAGAAATGAGGTAACAAGATTAATGGGGGAAGAAATGGTTTCACTTTAAAATGATATTGAGCTGAGGCCAAAGTTCAAAAAATCACATCAGGATTATTGCAAATGAACCTTTTTGACTGCTCCTCTGCTTTGTGGAACAATGCCTTCTCGGTGTCATATTCAATAGAGCAGGGCTTCAGCTTCTTTCTAAGCGAAGTAAAACTAGATTGAAAATTATTGAATGCAGGACTTAAGACTTCTAAGTGTCTTTCAGTCTGATGTTGGGAAGCTGCAAAAAATATGGAAACAAGTAAAATGTAAATTTGCTCTTTCGTACTGTATAAACAGGAAAATAATGGGTTAACTAGGTTAAGCTTTATTTGTGAAATGCAATTGTTTTGAATTTGCAGTAGAAAAAGATCTATGCTTATAGAGATGTAGTAGTAGTAGTGGTGGTGGTGGGAGCACTAGGAAAGTGATCTGGGAACCAAGGGCAGCAGTTTGAAAAAGTTTGGAGAC